>NW_012301292.1:0-3374 GCF_000151885.1 Dipodomys ordii | reverse complement strand
TCAAGGGGACACAGCGGGACACAGCGGGGACACAGCGGGACAAAGCGGGGGACCCAGCGGGACACAGCGGGACACAGCAGGACCCAGCGGGGAAACAGGGGGGATACAGTTTGACACAGCGAGGACACAGCGGGACCCAGCGGGACCCAGCAGGACACAGCGGGGACACAGCGGGACACAGCGGGACACAGCGGGGGACACAGCCGGACACAGCAGGTACACAGTAGGACACAGCGTGGGACAAAGCGGGAGACAGCGGAGGACACAGCGAGGACACAGCTGGACACAGCGGGGACACAGAGGGGACTCAGCAGGGGACATAGAGGGGAAAAAGCGGGACACCACGGGACACAGTAGGACACAGCGGGACACAGCGGGGACACTGCGGGACACAGCCGGGGGACAAAGCAGTGGACAGCAGGGGAAAGAGAAGTGACACAATGGGACACAGAGGGGACACAGCTGGACACAGAAGGGTACACAGCGGGGCACAGCAGACAAACAACAGGGACAGAGCTGGACACAGAGGGACACAGAGGGGACAGGCGTGACACAGCGGGACACATCGGGACACAGCAGGGGACTCAGCAGGATACAGCGGGGGACACAGGGAAGACACAGCTGGACACTGAGGGAGACAGAGCGAGGACACAGCCGGACACAGCGAAACACAGCGTGACACAGTGGGGACACAGCAGGGGACACAGCGGGACACAGCGGGGGACACAGAGGGACACAGCGGGGTACACAGCAGGCACAAAGCGGGACACAGCGGGGGACACAGCGAGGAAAAAGCGGGACACAGCGGTGACACAGCGGGACACAGCTGGGGACACTGCGGGACACAGCGGGACACAGCGGGGACACAGCAAGGACACAGCGGGGGACACAGCGGGACACAGCCGGACACAGCTGGGGACACAGCGGGACACAGCGAGAGACACAGCGGGGGCCACAGCGGGACACAGCGGGACCCAGCGGTGAACACAGCGAGGACACAGCGGGACCCAGCGGTACACAGCGTCGATACAGCGGGGATACAGTGTTACACAGCGTGGTACACAGCAGTGAACACAACGGGACACAGTGGGGGCACAGCGGGACACAGCGGGACACAGTGGGACACAGCGGGGACAAAGCTTGAGAAACAGCGGGGTACAGAGCAGGAGACAGCGGGGGACACAGCGAGGACACAGCGGGGCACAGCGCTGACACTGCGGGGGACACAGCGGGGGACACAGCGGGGGACACAGCCGGACACAGCGGGACACAGCGGGGGAAACAGGGGGTCCCAGCGGGACCCAGCGCGGGACGCAGCGTGGACACATTGGGACACAGCGTGGACACAGCAGGACACAGCGGGGGACACAGCAGTACACAGCGGGACACAGCGGGTCACAGCGAGGGACACAGAGGGGTACATAGCGGGATACAGTGGGGAACACAGGGAGGACACAGCAGGACCCAGCGGGACACAGCGTCGATACAGCGGGGACACAGCAGGACACAGCGGGGTACACAGCTGGGGACACAACGGGACACAGTGGGGGACACAGGGAGGACACAGCGGGACACAGCGGGACACACCGGGGACACTGCGGGAACCTAGAGGGACACAGCGGGGTACACAGCGGTACACAGCGGGACACAGCTTGAGACACAGCAGGGACACAGTGGGACACAGCGGGCAACACAGCGAGGACACAGCGGGACCCAGCGGTGACCCAGCGAGGACACAGCAGGAAACAGCAGGGGACACAGCGAGGACACAGCGGGGGACACAGCGAGGGACACAGCGGGACACAGCGGGGAATACAAAGAGGACACAGCGGGACACAGCGGGACACAGGGGGACACAAGAGGGACACATCCGGACACAGTGGGGGACACAGTGAGGACACATTGGGACACAGCGGGAACACAACGGGACTCAGCGGGGGACAAAGCATTACACAGCGGAACACAGCGGGACACAGCAGGGGACACAGAGTGGTACAAAGTGGGACACAGCGTCGATACAGCGGGGACACAGCGGGGTACACAGCTGGAGACACAACGGCACACATCGAAACACAGCGGGGGACACAGCGAGGACAAAGGGGGACACAGCAGGGGACACGGCGAGGACACAGCGGGATCCAGCGGGACACAGCGTCGATACAGCGGGGACACAGCGTTACACAGCGTGGTACACAGCTGTGGACACAACGGGACACAGTGGGACATAGCGGGGACAAAGCAGAGACACAGCGTGGGACAGAGCGGGAGACAGCATGGGGCACAGCGAGGAAACAGCGGGACCCAGCGAGACAAAGCATCGATACAGCGGGGACACAGCGGGACACAGCGGGGTACACAGCTGGGGCACAACCGGACACAGCGGGGGACACAGCGAGGACACAGCGGGGGACACAGCGAGGACACAGCAGGACACAGCAGTGACACAGCAGGACACAACAGAGTGCACAGCGGGACACAGCGGGCACACAGTGGGGACAAAGAGGGACACAGCGGGGAACACAGGGAGGACACAGCAGGACCCAGCGGGACACAGCGTCGATACAGCGGGGACACAGAGGGGTACACAGCTGGGGACACAACGGGACACAGCGGGGGACACAGCGAGGACACAGCGGGACACAGCGGGACACTGCGTGGGACAAAGTGGGAGACAGCGGGGGACACAGCGAAGACATAGCAGGACACAGCGGCGACACAGAAGGGACTCAGCGGGGGACACAGCGGGGGACAAAGCAGGACACCATGGGACACAGTGTGACACAGCGGGACACAGCGGGGACACTGCGGGGACACAGCGGGACAAAGCGGGGGACACAGCGGGACACAGCGGGACACAGAGGGGGACACAGCGAGGACACAGCGGGGGACACAGCGAGGGACACAGCAGGACATAGCGGGGAACACAGTGAGGACACAGCGGGACACAGCGGGACACAGCAGGGGACACAGAGGGGACACAAAGGGGACTCAGCGGGGGAAACAGCGGGGGACAAAGCGGGACACCATGGGACACAGTGTGACACAGCAGGACACAGAGGGAACACTGCGTCGACACAGCGGGACAAAACGGGGGACACAGCGGGACACAGCGGGACACAGCGGGAGACACAGCGGGGGACAGTGGAGACAGAGAGGGGACACAGCGGGACACAGCGGTGACACAGCTGGACAGAAGGGAATACACAGCGGGACACCGCGGGCACAAAGCGGGGACAGAGCGGGACACAGCGGGGAACACAGGGAGGACACAGTGGGACTCAGAGGGACACAGCGTCGATACAGCAGGACACAGCGGGACACAGCGGGGTACACAGCTGTGGATACACGGGACACAGTGGGGAACACAGCGAGGA
>NW_012301291.1:0-3374 GCF_000151885.1 Dipodomys ordii | reverse complement strand
TGTCCCCAGCTGTGTCCCCCGCTGAGTACCCTCGGTGTCCTGCTGTGTCCTCGCTGTGTGCCCCGCTTTCTCACACTTTGTCCCACGCTGTGTCCCACTGTGTCCTCGCTGTGTCCCCCGCTGTGTCCCGATGTGTCCCCCACTCTGTCCCGCTGTTTCCCGCTGTGTCCCCCGCTGTTTCCCGCTGTGTCCCCGCAGGGTCACCGCTGTTTCGCGCTGTGTCCCGCTGTGTTCCGTGGTGTCCCGCGTTGTCCCCCGCTGTGTCACCAGCTGAGTCCCCGCTGTGTCTCCGCTGTGTCCCCGCTGTGTCCCGCTGTGTCCTCGCTGTGTTCCCCGCTGTCTCCCGCTCTGTCCCCCGCTGTGACTCACGCTTTATCCCATCTGTGTCCCACTCTGTCCCGCTGTGTCCAGCTGTGTCCACCATTGTGTCCCTTTGTGTCCCCAGCTGTGTAACCTGCTGTGTAACGCTGTGAATCCCGCTGTATCGAGGCTGTGTCCCGCTGGGTCCCTCTCTGTCCTTGCTCTGTTATTCGTGTTGTCCCTCTCTGTCCCCCACTGTGTCCCCTGCTCTGTCCTACTGTGTCCCCCGCTGTGTCCCGTTTTGTCCCGCTGTGTCCCCGCTGTGTCCCTGCTGTGTCCCTGCTGTGTCCCCGCTGTGTCACGCTGTGGCCTGCTGTGTCCCGTTGTGTCCTGCTGTAACCCTGCTGAGTCCCCCTGTGTCCCCGCTGTGTCCTGCTGTGTCGTCGCTCTGTCCTCCGCTGTGTCCCGCTGTGTCCTCTGCTGTGTCCCACTGTGTCACTCTGTGTCTCGCTGTATCCCGCTGTGACCCCACTGAGTCCCCGCTGTGTCCCTGCTGTGTCCCCCGCTGTCTCCCACTCTGTCCCCCGCTGTGTCTCATGTCCCTGCTGTGTCCCACTGTGACCCGCTGTGTCCCGCTGTGCCCACACTGTGTCCCGTTGTATCCACAGCTGTGTACCACGCTGTGTAACGCTGTGTCCCCGCTGTATCTACGCTGTTCCTCGCTGTGTCCCGCTGTGTCCCCCGCTGTGTCCCCCGCTGTGTCCTCGCTGTGTCCCCAGCTGTGTCCCACTGTGTCCTAGCTGGGTCCCCCGCTGGGTCCCGCTGGGTCCCCTGCTGTGTCCCACTGTGTCCCGCTGTGTCCCGTTCTGTCCCTGCTGTGTCCCGCTGTGTCCCGCTGTGCCCCCTGTGTGCGTGCTGTGTCCCGCTATGTACTCCGTTGTGTCCAGCAGTTTCACCGCTGTGTCCCCTGCTTTGTCCCGCTTTGTCCCGCTGTGTCCTCGCTGCGTCCCCCGCTGTGTCCCGCTGTGTCCCCCGCTGTGTCCCGCTGTGTCCCGCTGGGCCCCGCTCTGTCCCTGCTGTGTCCCGCTGTGCCTGCTGTGTCCTCGCTGTGTCCCCCGCTGTCTCCCGCTCTGTCCCTCGCTGTGTCTCACGATTTGTCCTCGCTGTGTCCCACTGTGTCCCGCTCTGTCCCGCTGTGCCCCCACTGTGTCCCCTTGTGTCCACAGATTTGTACCACAATGTGTAACGCTGTACCCCGCTGTATCGACGCTGGGTCCCGCTTGGTCCCGCTGTGTCCTCGCTGTGTTCCCTGCTGTGTCCCGCTGTGTCCCCCGGTGTGTCCCCCGCTGTTTTCCTGTCTGTGTCCCCCGCTGTGTCCCGCTGTGTCCTCGCTGGGCCCCCCGCTGTTTCCCGCTGTGTCCCCCGCTCTGTCCCTCTGTATCCCGATGTGTCCCCTGCTCTGTACCCTGCTTTGTCCCGCTGTGTCCGCCGCTGTGTCCCGCTGTGTCCCCCGCTGTGTCCCGCTGTGTCTTCGCTGTGTCCCGCTCTGTCTCCCCCTTGTCCCCGCTGTGTCCCGCTCTATCCCGTGGTGTCCCGCTTTGTCCCTCGCTGTGTCCCCCGCTGAGTCCCCGCTGTGTCCCCGCTGTGTCCCGCTGTGTATTGCTGTGTCCCCCGCTGAGTACTGCTGTGTCCCCGCTGTGTCCCAATGTGTCCCCGGCTGTGTCCCGCTGTGTCTACTGCTGTGTTCCTGCTCTGCCCCGCTGTGTCCCCCTGTGTCCACACTGTGTCCCACGCTGTGTTCCGCTGAGTCCTTCCTGTGTCCTCCGATGTGCCCCTTTGTGTCCCCAACTGTGTACCCCGCTGTGGCCCAATCTGACCCCGCTGTATCGACCCTGTGGCCCGCTGGGTTCTGCTGTGTCCTCGCTGTGTCCACCGCTGTGTCCCGCTGTGTCCACCGCTGTGTCCCGCTGTGTCCCCCGCTCTGTCCCACTGTGTAAACCGCTGTGTCCCGCTGTTTCCCCCGCTGTGTCCCGCTGTGTCCTCGCTGTGTCCCCCGCTGTCTCCCTCTCTGTCCCGCGCTGTGTCTCACGCTTTGTCCCTGCTGTGTCCCACTGTGTTCTGCTGTGTCCCGCTGTGCCCCCATGTGTCCCGTTGTGTCCACAGCTGTGTACCCCGCTGTGTAACGCTGTGTCCCCGCTGTTTCGACGCTGTGTCCCGCTGTGTCCCGCTGTGTCCTCGCTGTGTTCCCCGCTGTGTCTCGCAGTGTCCCCTGCAGTGTCCCCCGCTGTGTCCTCGCTGTGTCCCCTGCTGTGTCCCGCTGTGTCCTTGCTGTGTCCCCCGCTGTGTCCCGCTGTGTCCCCGCAGGGTCACCGCTGTTTCCCGCTGTGTCCCGTGGTGTCCCGCTGTGCCCCCACTGTGTCCCGTTGTGTCCACAGCTGTGTACCACACTGTATAATGCTGTGTCCCTGCTGTATCGACGCTGTGTCCCGCTGGGTCCTGCTATGTACTCGGTTGTGTCCAGCTTTGTCACCGCTGTGTCCCCCGCTTTGTCCTGCTGTTTCCTCGCTGGGTTCCCCGCTGGGTCCCGCTGTGTCCCCCGCTGTGTCACGCTGTGTCCCGCTGTGTCCCGCTCTGTCCCTGCTGTGTCCCGCTGTGCCCTGCTGTGTCCTAGCTGTGTCCCCCGCTGTCTCGAGCTCTGTCCCTCGCTGTGTCTCACGATTTGTCCTTGCTTTGTCCCACTGTGTCCCGCTGTGTCCCGCAGTGCCCACACTGTGTCCCCTTGTGTCCACAGATGTGTACCACACTGAGTAACGCTGTATCCCCGCTGTATCGACGTTGTGTAATGCTGGGTCCCGCTGTGTCCTCGCTGTGTTCCCTGCTGTGTTCCGCTGTGTCCCGCGGTGTGTCCCCCGCTGTGTCCTCCCTGTGTCCCCCGCTGTATCCCGCTGTGTCCTCGCTGTGTCCTAGCTGTGTCCCCCGCTGTCTCGAGCTCTGTCCCTCGCTGTGTCTCATGATTTGTCCTTGCTTTGTCCCACTGTGTCCCGCTGTGTCCCTCAGTGCCCACACTGTGTCCC
>NW_012301290.1:0-3374 GCF_000151885.1 Dipodomys ordii | reverse complement strand
TCAAGAAGAAGAAGAAGAAGAAGAAGAAGTAAGAATAGGAAGAAGAAGAAGAAGAAGAAGAAGAAGAAGAAGAAGAAGAAGAAGAAGAAGAAGAAGAAGAAGAAGAAGAAGAAGAAGAAGAAGAAGAAGAAGAAGAAGAAGGAGAAGGAGAAGAAGAAGAAGACGAAGAAGAAGAAGAAGAAGAAGAAGAAGAAGAAGAAGAAGAAGAAGAAGAAGAAGAAGAAGAAGAAGAAGAAGAAGAAGAAGCATAAGGAGAAGCAGTAGAAGCAGAAGAAGCAGAAGGAGAAGCAGTAGAAGCAGAAGAAGCAGAAGCAGGAGAAGCAGAAGCAGAAGAAAAAGAATAAGCAAAAGAAGCAGAAGCAGAAGCACTGGGAGAAGCAGAAGAAGGAGAAGGAGAAGGAGCAGCAGAAGGAGAAGCAGAAGCAGAAAGAGAAGCAGAAACAGAAGGAGAACAAGAAGGAGAAGCAGGAGAATCAGAAGAAGCAGAAGTAGAAGCAGAAGAAGAAGAAGAAGAAGAAGAAGAAGAAGAAGAAGAAGAAGAAGAAGAAGAAGAAGAAGAAGAAGAAGAAGAAGAAGAAGAAGAAGAAGAAGAAGCAGAAGAGCATAAGAATCAGAAGCAGGAGAAGCAGAACCAGAAGAAAAAGAAGAAGCATAAGAAGCAGAAACAGAGGGAGAAGCAGAAGAAGGAGAAGGAGCAGCAGAAGGAGAAGCAGAAGGAGAATCAGGAGGAGAAGCAGAAGAAGGAGAAGCAGAAGAAGAAGCAGAAGCAGAAGAAGAAGCAGAAGCAGAAGAAGATGCAGAAGGAGAAGCAGAAGAAGCAGAAGCAGAAGGAGAAGCAGAAGTAGGAGAAGGAGAAGGAAGGGCAGCAGAATCAATAGGAGAAGCAGAAGGAGAAGCAGAAGCAGAAGAAACAGAAGGAGAAGAAGCAGAAGCAGAAGAAGAAGCAGAAACAGAAGGAAAAGCAGAAAGAGAAGCAGGAGAAGCAGAAGAAGCAGCAGCAGGAGAAGCAGAAGCAGAAGAAGCCGAAGAAGCAGAAGCAGAACCTGAAGTAGAAGGAGAAGGAGGAGAAGCAGAAGAAGCAGAATCTGGAGAAGCAGAAGGAGAAGCAGAAGCAGAAAGAGAAGGAAAAGCAGAAGGAGAAGCAGAAGAAACAGAAGAAGCAGAGGCAGTAGCAGAAGAAGCAGAACATGCAGAAGCCGAAGGAGAAGCAGAAGGAAAAGCAGAAGAACGAGAAGGAGAATGAGAAGGAGAAACAGAAGGAGAAGCAGAAAAAGAAGCAGAAGAAGGAGCAGGAGAAGGAAAAGCAGCAGGAGAAGCAGAAAGAGCAGCAGAAGGAGAAGCAGGAGATGCAGAAACAGGAGAAGCAGAAGCAGAAGAAACAGGAGAAGGACAAGAAGCAGAAGGAGAAGGAGAAGCAGAAACAGAAGGAAAAGCAGAAAGAGAAGGAGGGGAAGCAGAAGAAGCAGAAGCAGGAGAAGCAGAAGCATAAGAATCCGAAGAAGCAGAAGCAGAACCTGAAGCAGAAGGAGAAGCAGGAGAAGCAGAAGAAGAAGAATCTGGAGAAGCAGAATGAGAAGCAGAAGCAGAAAGAGAATCAAAAGCAGAAGGAGAAGCAGAAGAAACAGAAGAAGTAGAAGCAGTAGCAGTTGTAGCAGAAGCAGAAGGAAAAGCAGAAGAACAAGAAGGAGAAGGAGAAAGAGAAGGAGAAGCAGAAGGAGAAGCAGAAAGAGAAGCAGGTAAAGCAGAATAAGAAGAAGCAGAAGGAGAATCAGAAGGAGAAGCAGAAGAAGGAGAAGCTAGAAGCAGAAGAAGATGCAGATAGGAGAAGCAGAAGAAGCAGAAGCAGAAGGAGAAGCAGGAAAAGCAGAAGAAGCAGAAGAAGCAGAAGCAAAAGGAGAAGGAGAAGGAGAAGCAGAGGCAGAAGAAGAAGCATAAGGACAAGCACAAGCAGAAGGAGATGCAGAAGGAGAAGCAGGAGAAGCAGAAGAAGCAGAAGCTGAAGGAGAAACAGAAGTAGGAGAAGGAGAAGGAGGAGAAGCAGAAGCAGAATGAGAAGCAGAAGCAGAATGAGAATCAGAAAGAGAAACAGGAGGAGGACAAGAAGCAGAAGCAAGAGAAGCCGAAAGAGAAGAAGCAGCAACAAAAGCAGAAGGAGAAGCAGAAGCAGAAGGAGAAGCAGCAGAAGAAGTAGAACCAGAAATTCAGGCAGCAGAAACAGAAGAAGCAGAAGCAGAAGAAGTCAAAAGAGAAGCAGAAGGGGCAGTAGAAAAAACAGCAGAAGAAGCAGAAAAACAAGCAGGAGAAGCAGAAGCAGGAAGAGAAGTAGAAGCAGAAGAAGCAGAAGAAGAAGAAGAAACAGTAGAAGCATAAGAAGCAGAAGCAGGAGAAGCAGAACCAGAAGAAAAAGAAGAAGCATAAGAAGCAGAAGCAGAGGGAGAAACAGAAGAAGGAGAAGGAGCAGCAGAAGGTGAAGCAGAAGGAGATGCAGAAGGAGAAAGAGAAGCAGAAACAGAAGGAGAAGAAGAAGGAGAAGTTGGAGAATCAGAAGAAGCAGAAGCAGAAAGAGAAGCAGAAGAAGGAGAAGGAGAAGCAGAAGGAGAAGGACAAGCAGGAGAAGCAGAAGAAGCAGAAGCGGGAGAAGCAGAAGAAGAAGAAGAAGAAACAGAAGAAGGAGAAGGAGCAGAAGGAGAAGCAGAACCAGAAGGAGAAGCAGAAAGAGAAGCAGAAGAAGCAGTAGCTGGAGAAGCAGAAGCAGAAGAAACAGAAGAAGCCGAAGAATCAGAAGGAGAACCTGAAGCAGAAGGAGAAGCAGAAGCAGCAGAAGCTGGAAAAGCAGAAGCAGAAGAAACCGAACAAGCAGAAGAAGTAGAAGCAGAACGAGAAGCAGAAGAAGAGGGAGAAAGAGAAGGATTAGGAGTAGGAGGAGCAGAAGCAGAATAAGAAGCAGAAAGAGAAGCAGAAGGAGAAGCAGAAGGAGAAACAGAATCAGAAGCAGGAGAAGCAGAAGCAGAAAGAGAAGCACAAGAAGGAGGAATTGAAGGAGAAGGAGAATGAGACGGAGAAGCAGAAGGAGAAGAAGGAGAAGCAGAAGAAGAAGAAGCAGGAGAAGCAGAAACAGAAGAAACAGAAAAAGCAGAACAAGCAGAAGAAGCAGCAGCAGGAGAAGCAGAAGAAGAAGAAGGAGAAAGAGAAGGATTAGGAGTAGGAGAAACAGAAGGATAAGCAGAAGCAGAAAGAGAAGCAGAAGGAGAAGCAGAAGAAGCAGAAGAAGCAGAAGCAGGAGAAGCAGAAGCAGAATGAAAAGCAGAAGGAGAAATTGAAACAGAAGAAGATGCAGAAGGAGAAGCAGAAGCAGAAGGAGAAGCAGAAGAAGT
>NW_012301289.1:0-3375 GCF_000151885.1 Dipodomys ordii | reverse complement strand
CACAGCGTTACACAGCGTGGTACACAGCTGTAGACACAACGGGACTCAGTGGGGGCACAGCGGGACACAGCGGGACACAGTGGGACACAGCGGGGACAAAACGTGAGACACAGCGGGGGACAGAGCTGGAGACAGCGGGGGACACAGCGAGGACACAGTGGGACACAGCGGTGACAAGGCGAGGAGTCAGCGGGGGACAAAGCGGGGGACAAAGAGGGACACCACGGAACACAGCGGGACACAGCGGGAAACAGCAGTGACCCTGCATGGACACAGTGGGACACAGCGGGGGACACAGCGGGGGACAGTGGAGACAGAGAGTGGCCACAGCGAGAAAAGGCGTTGACATAGCTGGACACAGCGGGGTACACAGCGGGACACAGCGGGCACACAGCGGGGACACAGCGGGACACAGCGGGACACAGCTGGGACACAGTGGGACACAGCGGGACAAAGGGCGACACAACGGGACACAGCAGGCGACACAACGGGACACAGCAGGCACACAGCGGGGACACAGCGGGACACAGAGGGACACAGCAGGTACAGAGCGGGACACAGCCGGACACAGTGGGACAGAGCGGGGGACACAGCGGGACACAGTGGGGGACCCAGTGAGGACACAGCGGGACACAGCAGGGGACACAGCGAGGACACAGCGGGGGACACAGCAGGGGACACAGCGGGACACAGCGGGGAACACAGCGAGGACACAGTGGGACACAGCGGGGGACACAATGAAGACACAGCGGGACACAGCCGGGGAAAAAGCGGGACATAGCGGGGACACAGCAGTGGACAAAGGGGGACACAGCGGGGGACACAGCCGTACACAGCGGGGGAAACACTGGGGGACACAGCGGGACACAATGGGACACAGCGGGGGACACAGCGAGACAAAGCGGGGACACAGCGGGACTCAGCGGGGGACACAGCAGTATACAGCAGGAGACAGCGGGGACACAGCAGGGACACAGCGTAGGACACAGCGGGACACAGCGGGACACAACGGGGAACACAGCGAGACACAGAGGGAGACACAGAGGGGTACACAGCGGGACACAGCTGGGAACACAGCGAGGACACAGCGGGACAAAGTGGGACACAGCGTCGATACAGCGGGAACACAGCAGGAGAGAGCGGGGACACAGCTGGGGACACAACGGGACACATCGCGGGACACAGCGAGGACCCAGCGGAACACAGCAGGGGACACAGCGAGGACACAGCGGGACACAGCGGGACACAGCGGGGACACAGCAGAGACACAGCCTGAACCGTGGGGGACACAGCGGGACACAGCGGGGACTCACCGGGGGACACAGCGGGGGACAAACTGGGACACCACGGGACACAGTGGGAAACAGCGGGACACAGCGGGGACACTGCGGGAACATAGCGGGACACAGCGGGGTACACAGCGTGACACAGCAGTGGACACAGTGGGGACACAACGGGACACAGCGGGGGACACAGCGAGGACACAGTGGGTCACAGCGGGACACAGCATGGGACAAAGCAGGAGACAGCGGGGGACACAGCGAGGACACAGCTGGACACAGCGGGGTACACAGCGGGACACAGCGGGGGACACAGAAGGGTACACAGCGGGACACAGAGAGAAACACAGCGAGGTCACAGCGGGGGCCAAAGCAGGACAACACGGGGACACAGTGTGACACAATGGGACACAGCGGAGACACTGCAGGGGCACAGCGGGAGAAAGCGGGCGACATAGCAGGACACAGCGGGACACAGCGGGGGACACATTGGGGACACAGCGGGGACACAGCGGGACACAGCGGGTCACAGCCGGGGATACTGTGGGACACAGCGGGGGACACAGAGGGGTACACAACGGGACACAGCCGGGAACACAGCGCGGAC
The DNA here is from genome assembly GCF_000151885.1 of Dipodomys ordii. Classification (NCBI taxonomy): domain Eukaryota; kingdom Metazoa; phylum Chordata; class Mammalia; order Rodentia; family Heteromyidae; genus Dipodomys; species Dipodomys ordii. The sequence goes on along the minus strand of NW_012301289.1, from coordinate 1,488 downwards.
ACAGCGGGACACACTGGGACACAGCGTCAATACAGCGGGGACAGAGCGGGTCACAGCAGGGACACAGCGGGACACAGTGGGGGACACAGCGGGACACAGCGGGGACACAGCGGGACACAGCAGGGGACACAGCGGAACACAGTTTGGGACACAGCGAGGACAAAGCAGGACACAGCGGGACACAGTGGGGAAACAGCAGGGACACAGCAGGGACACAGCGGGGGACACAGCGGGGTACACAGCGGGACAAAACGAGGAACACAGCGAGGACACAGCGGGACCCAGCAGGACACAGCGTTGATGCAGCGGAGACACAGCGGGACACAGCGGGGTACACAGCTGGGGACACAACGGACACAGCAGTGGACACAGCGAGGACACAGCGGGAAACAGCGGGTACACTGCGGGAACATAGCGGGACACAGCGGGGTACAGAGCGGTACACAGCGGGGTCACAGAGTGGTACAGAGCGGGACACAGCGGGAAACACAGCGAGGTCACAGCGGGGGACACAGGGGGACACAGTGGGAACACAGCGGGACACAGCAGTGGACACAGCGGGACACAGCGTGGGACACAGCAAGGACACAGCGGGACACAGCGGGACACAGCGGGGACACAGCGGGACACAACGGGACACAGCGGGGGACACAGCGAGGACACAGCGGGTCACAGCGGGACACAGCGTGGGACAAAGCAGGAGACAGCGGGGGACACAGCGAGGACACAGCTGGACACAGCGGGGTACACAGCGGGACACAGCGGAGGACACAGAAGGGTACACAGCGGGACACAGAGAGAAACACAGCGAGGTCACAGCGGGGGCCACGGGACACAGTGTGACACAGTGGGACACAGCGGGGACACTGCAGGGGCACAGCGGGGCAAAACGGACGACAGAGCGGGACACAGTGGGACACAGCGGGGGAAACAGCGGGGGACAGCTGGGGACAGAGAGGGGACACAGTGGGACACCGGGGGCACACAGTGGGGACACAGCGGGGGACACAGCGGAACACAGCGGGTCACAGGCGGGGACACTGCGGGACACAGTGGGGGACACAGAGGGGTACACAGAAGGACACAGCCGGGAACTCAGCGCGGACACAGTGGGACACACCCGGACACAGCGTCAATACAGCGGGGACAGAGCGGGTCACAGCAGGGACACAGCGGGACACAGCGGGGGACACAGTGGGACACAGCATGGACACAGCGGGACACAGCGGGACACAGCGGGGGACACAGCGGAACACAGCTTGGGACACAGCAAGGACAAAGCGGGACACAGCGGGACACAGCGGGGACACACCAGGGACACAGCAGGGACACAGCGGCGGACACAGCGGGGGACTCAGCGGGACACAACGGGGAACACAGCTGGGGACACAACGGGACACAGCAGTGGACACAGCAAGGACACAGCGGGACACAGCGGGGACACTGCGGGAACATAGAGAGACACAGCGGGATACCGAGCGGGACACA
>NW_012301288.1:0-3375 GCF_000151885.1 Dipodomys ordii | reverse complement strand
TCTCTTTCTTCTTGTTCTTCTTGTTCTTTTTTTTGTTCTTCTTCTTCTTCTTCTTCTTCTTCTTCTTCCTCTTCTTCTTCTTCTTCTTCTTCCTCTTCTTCTTCTTCTTCTTCTCTTCTCCTTCTTCTTCTCTTTCCTCTGCTTCTGCTTTTCCTGCTTTTCAGCTTCTCCTGCTTCTCTTTCTGCTTTTCCTTCTGTTTCTGTTTCTCCTTCTGCTTCTTCTCCTTCTTCTGTTTCTTCTGCTTCTGCTTCTCCTGCTTCTCGTTCTGCTTCTCTTTCTGCTTCGACTTCTCCTTCTTCTGCTTCTCCTTCTGCTTCTCCTTCTCCTTCTGCTTCTCCTTCAATTTCTCCTTCTGCTTCTCATTCTGCTTCTGCGTCTTCTGTTTCTTCTGCTTCTGCTTCTCCAGCTTCTCCTACTTCTCGTGCTGCTTCTTCTTCTGCGTCTCTTTCTGCTTCTGCTTATCCTTTTGCTTCTCCTACTCCTAATCCTTCTCTTTCGCCTTCTCCGTCTTCTTCTTCTGCTTCTCCTGCTTCTTCTGCTTCTGCTTATTCTACTATTTCTGTTTCTTCTGCTTCTGCTTCAGATTGTGCTTCTTCGGTTTCTCCTGCTTCAGATTGTGCTTCTTCCGCTTCTCCTGTTTCTTCTGCTTCTGCTTCTCCTGCTTCTTCTGCTTCTCCTGCTTCTCTTTCTGCTTCTCCTTCTGCTTCTGCTTCTCCTTCTGCTTCTGCTTCTGCTCTTCTCCTTCTTCTGTTTCTTTTGCTTCTGTTTCTTCTGCTTCTTCTTCTTCTGTTTCTTCTGATTCTACTTCTGCTTCTCGTTCTTCTCCTCTTTCTGCTTCTACTTCTGTTCTTCTGATTCTCCTGCTTCTCCTTCTTGTTCTCCTTCTGTTTCGGTTTCTCTTTCTGCTTCTCCTTCTCCTTCTGCTGCTCCTTCTCCTTCTCCTTCTTCTGCTTCTCCCACTTCTTCTGCTTCTTTTGCTTATTCTTTTTCTTCTGCTTCTGCTTCTCCTGCTTCTGCTTCTACTGCTTCTCCTTATGCTTCTCCTTATGCTGCTTCTTCTTCTTCTTCTTCCTCTTATTCTTCTTCTTTTTCTTCTTATTCTTCTTCTCTTTCTTCTGCTTCTGCTTTTCCTGCTTCTTCTGCTTCTACTGTTTCTCTTTCTGCTTCTCATTCTGCTTCTGCTTCTCCTTCTGCTTCTCCTATTGCTTCTGTTGCACTTCCTTATCCTTCTCCTTCTCCTACTTCTGCTTCTCCTTCTGCTTCTGCTTCTTCTGCTTCTCCTGATTCTCGTTCTGCATCTTTTTCTGCTTCTGCTTCTCCTTATGCTGCTTCTTCTGCTTCTGCTACTCCTTCTTCTGCTTCTCCTTCTGATTCTCCTTCTAATTCTCTTTCTGCTGCTCCTTCTCCTTCTTCTGCTTCTCCCTCTGCTTCTTCTACTTATGCTTATTCTTTTTCTACTGCTTCTGCTTCTCCTGCTTCTGCTTCTCCTGCTTCTGCTTCTACTTCTTCTCCTTATGCTTCTCCTTCTTCTTCTTCTTCTTCTTCTTCTTCTTCTTCTTCTTCTTCTTCTTCTTCTTCTTCTTCTTCTTCTTCTTCTTCTTCTTCTTCTTCTTCTTCTTCTTCTCTTTCTTCTGCTTCTTCTTTTCCTGCTTCTTCTGCTTCTACTGCTTCTCTTTCTGCTTCTCATTCTGCTTCTGCTTCTCCTTCTGCTTTTCCTATTGATTCTGCGGCTCTTCCTTCTCCTTCTCCTACTTCTACTTCTCCTTCTGCTTCTGCTTCTTCTGCTTCTCCTGCTTCTCCTTATGCATCTTCTTCTACTTCTGCTTGTCCTTCTGCTGCTTCTTCTGCTTCTGTTTCTCCTTCTGCTTCTCCTTCTGCTTCTTCTGCTTCTCCTGATTCTCCTTCTGCTTCTCCTTCTGTTTCTCCTTCTCCTTATCGTTCTTCTGCTTTTCCTTCTGCTTCTCCTTCTGCTTCTGCTGCAACTGCTACTGCTTCTGCTTCTTCTGTTTCTTCTGCTTCTCCTTCTGCTTATGATTCTCTTTCTGCTTCTGCTTCTGCTTCTACTTCAGCTTCTCATTCTGCTTCTCCAGATTCTCCTTCTTCTCCTTCTCCTGCTTCTCCTTCTGCTTCAGGTTCTGCTTCTGCTTCTTCGTATTCTTATGCTTCTGCTTCTCCTGCTTCTGCTTCTTCTGCTTCCCCTCTTTCTCTTTCTGCTTCTCCTTCTGTTTCTGCTCCTCCTTCTGCTTCTGCTTCTTGTCCTTCTCCTGTTTTCTGCTTCTGCTTCTCCTGCTTCTGCTTCTTCTGCTTTTCCTGCTTCTCTTTCTGCTTCTCCTTCTGCTCCTTCTCCTTCTTCTGTTTCTTCTTTTTCTGCTTCTCCCGCTTCTGCTTCTTCTGCTTCTCCTGCTTCTCGTTCTGCTTCTCTTCGTCGGCTTCTCTTTCTATTTCTGCTTCTGCTTCTTCTGATTCTGCTTCTTCTCCTTCTGCTTCTGTTTCTTCTGCTTCTGCTTCTCCTGCTACTGCTTCTTCAGCTTCTATTTCTGCTTCTCCTTCTGTTTCTGCTTCTCTTTCTGCTTCTGCATCTTATCCTTCTTCTATTTCTTTTGATTCTGCTTCTCCTGCTTCTCCTTCTGTTTCTCCTTATGCTTCTCCTTCTGCTTCTCCTTCTTCTGCTACTACTTCTGCTTCTGCTTCTCCTTCTGCATCTTCTTCTGTTTCAATCTCTCCTTCTTCTGCTTTTCATTCTGCTTCTGCTTCTCCTGCTTCTGCTTCTTCTGCTTTTACTGCTTCTCCTTCTCCTTCTCTTTCTGCTTCTGCTTATCCTTCTGTTTCTCCTACTCCTAATCCTTCTCTTTCTCCTTCTCCTTCTTCTTCTTCTGCTTCTCTTGCTGCTTCTTCTTCTGCTTCTTCCTCTTTTCCTGTTTCTTCTTCTTCTGCTTCAACTTCTGCTTCTTCTGCTTCTCCTTCTGCTTCTGCTTCTGCTCTTCTCCTTCTTCTGTTTATTCTGCTTCTGCTTCTCCTGCTTCTTCTTCTTCTGCTTCTCCTACTTCTCCTTCTGCTTCTCCGTCTCATTCTCCTTCTCCTTCAATATCTACTTCTTGAGCTTCTCATTCTGCTTCTGCTTCTCCTGCTTCTGCTTCATATGTATCACATTATGCTTCTCCTTCTGCTTCTCTTTCTACTTCTTATTATGCTCCTCCAACTCAAAATCCTTCTCTTACTCCATCTTCTTCTTCTGCTTCTCAACCTAAATCAGCTACATCTGCATATTCTATATCTTCTGCTTCTGCTTTACCAACTTCTGCTGCTTCTGCTACTCCATCTACTTTAAGTACACCATACAGAAATATAGGAAATAATACAGATAAATTCAGATA
>NW_012301287.1:0-3375 GCF_000151885.1 Dipodomys ordii | reverse complement strand
ACTGGACACAGAAGGGTACACAGCGGGGCACAGCGTTATACACAACTGGGACAGAGCTGGACACAGAGGGACACAGATGGGACAGAGCGTGACACAGCGGGACACAGCAGGACACAGCAGAGGACACAGCGGGACACAGCGGGGGACACAGGGAAGACACAGCTGGACACTGAGGGAGACAGAGCGAGGACACAGCCGGACACAGCGAAACACAGCGTGATACAGTGGGGACAGAGCAGGGGACACAGCGGGACACAGCAGGGGACACAGAGGGACACAGCGGGGTACACAGCGTCGATACAGTGGGGACACAGCGGGACACAGTGGGGTACACAGCTGGGGACACAACGGGACACAGCGGGGGACACAGCGAGGACACAGCAGAACACAGCGTGGGAAACAGCGAGGACACAGCGGGACACAGCGAGACACAGCGGGACACAGTGGGGACACAGCAGTAGACACAGCGAGACACAGCGAGGGACACAGCGGGACACAGCGGGGAACACAGCGAGGACACAGCGGGGACACAGCGGGGACACTGCGGGAACATAGTGGGACACAGCGGGGCACACAGCGGGACACAGCGGGACACAGCTTGGGACACAGCGGGAACACAGCAGGACACAGCAGGGGACACAGCGAGGACACAGCGGGACACAGCGGGGACACATAGAGGACTCAGCGGGGGACACAGTGGGGGACAGAGCGGGACACATCGGGACACTGCGGGGCACAGAGGGGGACACAGCGGGACACAGCGAGGGACCCAGCGGGACACAGCGGGGCACAGCGGGACACTGCGGGGCACAGCGGGGGACACAGCGGGACACAGCGGGGGACACAGGGAGGACACAGCTTAGCACAACATGGCACAAAGCGAGGACAGAGCGGGACACAGCGAGACACAGCGGGACCCAGCGGGGACCCAGCAGTGGACACAGCGGGACACAGCGGGGGACAAAGCGGGACACCACGGAACACAGCAGGACACAGCGTGAAACAGCGGTGAACCTGCGGGGACACAGCGGGACACAGCGGGGGACACAGCGGGACCCAGCGGGACACAGCGGGGGACATAGCGGACACAGCGTCTATAGAGCGGGGACACAGCGGGACACAGCAGTGACACAGCGGGTCCCAGCAGGGACACAACAAGGACACAGCGGATGACACAGCGGGGGCACAGCGGGACACAGAGGGGGACACAGCGAGGGACACAGCGGGGGGACACAGCGGGACACAGCGGGGGGCCACAGCGGGGGACACGGGGGGACACAGCGGGACACAGCGGGGACACAGAGGGGACTCAGCAGTGGACATAGCTGGTGACAAAGCGGGAAACCACAGGACACAGAGGGACACAGCGGGACACAGCGGGGACATTGCGGGGACTAAGCGGGACAAAGCGGGGGACCCAGCGGGACACAGCGGGACACAGCAAGACCCAACGGGGAAACAGGGGGGACACAGTTTGACACAGCGAGGACACAGCGGGACACAGCGGGGCACTGCGGGTCACAGCGGGGGACACAGCAGGACACAGCGGGATACAGTGGGGGACACAGGGAGGACACAGCGGAACACAGCATGGGACAATGCGAGGACACAGCGGGAAACAGCGAGACACAGCGGGACCCAGCGGGGACCCAGCAGTGGACACAGCGGGACACAGCGGGGGACAAAGCGGGACACCACGGAACACAGCAGGACACAGCGTGAAACAGCGGTGAACCTGCGTGGACACAGCGGTACACAGCGGCGGACACAGCAGGACCCAGCGGGACACAGCGGGGGACACAGCCGGACACAGCAGGGACACAGCGGGGACACAGCAGGACCCAGCAGGACAGAGCGGGGGACACAACGGGACAAAGCGGGACACAGCGGGGGACACAGCAGGGACACAGCAGGGAAACAGAAGGACACAGCGTGGGACAAAGCGGGAGACAGCGGAGGACACAGCGAGGACACACCTGGACACAGCGGGGACACAGAGGGGACTCAGCAGGGGACATAGAGGGGAAAAAGCGGGACACCACGGGACACAGTAGGACACAGCGGGACACAGCGGGGACACTGCGGGACACAGCCGGGGGACACAGCGGTGGACAGCGGGGGACAGACAAGGGACACAGCGGGACACAGAGGGGACACAGCTGGACACAGAAGGGTACACAGCGGGGCACAGCGGACACACAACGGGGACAGAGCTGGACACAGAGGGACACAGATGGGACAGAGCGTGACACAGCGGGACACAGCGGGACACAGCAGGGGACTCAGCGGGACACAGCGGGGGACACAGGAGGACACAGCTGGACACTGAATGAGACAGAGCGAGGACACAGCCGGACACAGCGAAACACAGCGTGACACAGTGGGGACACAGCAGGGGACACAGCGGGACACAGCCGGGGACACAGAGGAACACAGCGGGGTACACAGCAAGGACAAAGCGGGACACAGCGGGGGACACAGCGAGGACACAGCGGGACACAGCGGTGACACAGCGGGACACAGCTGGGGACATAGCGGGACACAGCGGGACACAGCGGGGACACAGCAAGGACACAGCGGGGGACACAGCAGGACACAGCCGGACACAGCCGTGGACACAGCGGGACACCGCGAGAGACACAGCGGGACACAGCGGGGAACAAAGAGAGGACACAGCGAGACCCAGCGGGACACAGCATCGATAGAGCGGGGACACAGCGGGACACAGCGGTGACACAACGGGACTCAGCGGGGGACACTGCGGGACCCAGCGGGACCCAGTGGGGACACAGCAAGGACACAGCTGGGGACACAGCGGGACACAGCGGGACACAGCGGGGGCACAGCGAGTGACACAGCGGGGGACACAGCGGGACACAATGGGGAACACAGAGAGGGACACAGCAGGACCCAGCGAGACACAGCGTCGATACAGCAGGGACACAGCGGGGTACACAGCTGTTGACACAACGGGACACAGTGGGGGACACAGCGGGACACAGCGGGACACAGCGGGGCACAGCAGGGACAAAACGGGAGACACAGTGGGGAACAGAGCAGGACACAGCAGGGGACACAGAGAGGACACAGTGGGGACACAGCGAGACTCAGCCGGGGACACAGCGGGGGACAAAGCGGGACACCACGGGACACAGTGGGACACAGCAAGACACAGCGGGGTCACTGCGGGACACAGTGGGGGACAAAGCGGGACACAGCGGGACACAGCGGGACCGCAGCAGGACACAGCGGGACAGAGCGGGACACGGCGGGGGACACAGCGTTACACAGAAGGGGACACAGCGAGGACACAGAGGGACACAGCGGGGGACACAGCGAGGACACAGTGGGGGACAAAGTGGGGAAACAGCTTGA
>NW_012301286.1:0-3375 GCF_000151885.1 Dipodomys ordii | reverse complement strand
CTGTTTCTGCATTTCCTGCTTCTCCTTCTGCTGCTCTTTCTGTTTCTCCTGCCGCTTTTCCTTCTACTGCTCCTTCTTCTGCTTCTCTTTCTGCTTCTACTCCTGTTTCTCCTTCTCCTTCTCCTTCTAGTTCTTCTGCTTTTCCTTCTGCTTCTCCTTCTGCTTCTGAATCTTCTGCTTCTTCTACTACTGCCTCTGCTTCTTCTGTTTCTTCTGCTTCTCCTTCTGCTTTTGCTTCTCTTTCTGCTTCTGCTTCTCCTTCTGCTTCTCCAGATTCTGCTTCTTCTGCTTCTCCTGCTTCTCCTTCTGCTTCAGGTTCTGCTTTTGCTTTTTCGGCTTCTTCTGCTTCTGCTTCTCCTGCTGCTGCTTCTTCTGCTTCTCCTGCTTCTCTTTCTGCTTTTCCTTCTGTTTCTGCTTCTCCTTTTGCTTCTGCTTCTTCCCCTTCTTCTGTTTCTTCTGCTTCGGCTTCTCCGGCTTCTGCTTCTCCTGCTTCTCGTTCTGCTTCTCTTTCTGCTTCTCTTTCTCCTTCTCCTTGTCCTTCTCCTTCTTCTGCTTCTTCTTCTGCTTCGGCTTCGCCTTCTGCTTCTGCTTCTGCTTCAATTTCTCCTTCTGCTTCTCATTCTGCCTCTGTGCCTTCTGTTTCTTCTGCTTCTCCTGCTTCTTCTTCTCCTGCTACTCCTACTTCTCGTGCTGCTTCTCCTTCTGCATCTCTTTCTGGTTCTGCTTATCCTTTTGCTTCTCCTACTCCTAATCCTTCTCTTTCGCCTTCTCCTTCTTCTTCTTCTGCTTGTCCTGGTGCTTCTGCTTCTGCTTATTCTACTATTTCTGTTTCTTCTGCTTCTGCTTCACATTGTGCTTCTTCTGTTTCTCCTTCTGCTTCAGATTCTGCTTCTGCTTCTTCGGCTTCTCCTGTTTCTTCTGCTTCTTCTTCTCCTGCTTCTTCAGCTTCTCCTGCTTCTCTTGCTGCTTCTCCTTCTGCTTCTGCTTTTCCTTCCGCTTCTGCTTCTGCTCTTCTCCTTCTTCTGTTTCTTTTGCTTCTGTTTCTTCTTCTTCTTCTTCTTCTGTTTCTTCTGATTCTACTTCTGCTTCTCCTTCTTCTACTTCTCTTTCTGTTTCTACTTCTGCTTCTTCTGATTCTCCTGCTTCTCCTTTTGTTCTCCTTCTGTTTCTGCTTCTCTTTCTGCTTCTGCTTCTCCTTCTGCTGCTCCTTCTCCTTCTCCTTCTTCTGCTTCTCCCACTGCTTCTGCTTCTGCTTCTTTTGCTTATTCTATTTCTTCTGCTTCTCCTGCATCTACTGCTTCTCCTTATGCTTCTCCTTATGCTTCTTCTTATGCTTCTCCTTCTCCTTCTTCTTCTTCTTCTTCTTCTTCTTCTTCTTCTTCTTCTTCTTCTTCTTCTTCTTCTTCTTCTTCTTCTTCTTCTTCTTCTTCTTCTCTTTCTTCTGCTTTTCCTGTTTTTTCTGCTTCTATTTCTTCTCTTTTTGCTTCTCATTCTGCTTCTGCTTCTCCTGCTTCTCCTATTGCTTCTGCTGCCCTTTCTTCTCCTTCTCCTTCTCCTACTTCTGTTTCTCCTTCTGCTTCTGCTTCTTCTGCTTCTCCTGCTTCTCCTTCTGCATCTTCTTCTGCTTCTGCTTCTCCTTCTGCTGCTTCTTCTGCTTCTGCTTCTCCTTCTTCTGCTTCTCCTTCTGCTTCACCTTCTGCTTCTCCTTCTCCTTCTCCTTCTTCTGCTTCTCCCTCTGATTCTGCTTCTTTTGCTTATTCTTTTTCTTCTGCTTCTGCTTCTCCTGCTTCTTCTTCTTCTGCTTCAACTGCTTCTCCTTATGCTTCTCCTTCTCCTCCTTCTTCTTCTTCTTCTTCTTCTTCTTCTTCTTCTTCTTCTTCTTCTTCTTCTTCTTCTTCTTCTTCTTCTTCTTCTTCGTCTTCTTCTTCTTCTTCTTCTTCTTCTTCTTCTTCTTCTTCTTCTTCTTCTTCTTCTTCTTCTTCTTCTTCTTCTTCTTCTTCTTCTTCTTCTTCTTCTTCTTCTTCTCCTTCTTCTTCTTCTTCTTCTCTTTCTGCTGCTTCTGCTTCTACATTTGTGCTTCTCCTCCTTCTCTTTCTTCTTCTCATTCTTCTGCTTCTCCTTCTGCTTCTCATATTGCTTAGGCTGCCCTTCCTTCTCCTTCTTCTACTTCTGCTTCTCCTTCTGCTTTTGCTTCTTCTGCTTCTCCTGCTTCTCCTTCTGTTTCTTCTTCTGCTTCTCCTTCTGCTGCTTCTTCTTCTTCTGCTTTTCCTTCCTCTGCTTCTCCTTCTGCTTCTCCTTCTGCTGCTCCTTCTGCTTTTCGTTCTGCTTCTGATTCTCCTTCTGCTCTTCCTACTCCTAATCCTTCTCTTTCTCCTTCTCCTTTTTCTTCTTCTGCTTCTCGTTCTGCTTCTGCTACTGCTTCTTCTGCTTGTTCTGTTTCTTCTGCTTCTGCTTCTTCAGCTTCTTCTGTTTCTTGTGCTTCTGCTTCTCCTGCTACTGCTTCTTCTACTTCTCTTTCTGCTTCTCCTTCTGCTTCTGCTTATCCTTCTTCTCCTTCTCCTTCTTCTCTTTCTTCTTCTTCTTCTTCTTCTTCTTCTTCTTCTTCTTCTTCTTCTTCTTCTTCTTCTTCTTCTTCTTCTTCTTCTTCTTCTTCTTCTTCTTCTTCTTCTTCTTCTTCTTCTTCTTCTGCTTCTCCTGCTTCTTCTTCTTCTGCTTCTCCTTCCTTTCCTCTGCTTCTGCTTCTCCTTCTCCTTTTTCTGCTTCTCTTTCTGCTTCTGCTTCTTCTGATTCTCCAACTAATCCTTCTTCTTTTCCTTCTGTTTCTGCTTCTCTTTCTGCTTCTCCATCTCCTTCTGCTTCACCTTCTGCTGCTCCTTCTCCTTCTTCTGTTTCTCCCTCTGCTTCTGCTTCTGATTCTTATGCTTCTTCTTTTGCTTCTGCTTCTGCTTCTCCTGCTTCTGATTCTTATACTTCTACTGCTTCTGCTTCTGCTTCTGCTTATTCTACTTCTACTTCTCTTTCTGCTTCTGCTTCTCCTGATTGTTTTTCTGCTTCTTCTGCTGCTTCTCCTTCTGCTGCTTCTTCTAATTCTCCTTCTGCTTCTCTTTTTGCTTCTCTTTCTGCTTCAGCTTCTTCTGTTTCTCCAGCCTGAATTTCTGGTTCTACTTGTTCTGCTGCTTCTCCTTCTGCTTCTGCTTCTACATCTGCATCTGTTTATGCTGCTTCTGCTTCTTCTCTTTCGGCTTCTCCTGCTTCTGCATCTTGTGCATCTCCTGCTTTTCTTTCTGCTTCTCATTCCAGCTTCTGCTTCTCCTTCTGCTTCTCCTCCTTCTCCTTCTCCTACTTCTGCTTCTCCTTCAGCTTCTGCTTCTTCTG
>NW_012301285.1:0-3375 GCF_000151885.1 Dipodomys ordii | reverse complement strand
AGAAGAAGCAGAATCTGGAGAAGAAGAAGGAGAACCAGAAGGAGAAGCAGAAGCAGAAAGAGAAGCAAAAGCAGAAGGAGAAGCAGAAGGAGAAGCAGAAGAAACAGAAGAAGCAGAATCAGTAGCAGAAGAAGCTGAAGATGCAGAACCAGAAAGAGAAGCAGAAGGAATAGCAGAAGAACGAGAAGGAGAAATAGAAGGAGAAGCAGAAGGAGAAGCAGGAAAAGCAGAAGGAACAGAAGCAGACGGAGAAGCATAAGAAGGAGAAGGAGAAGCCGGAGCAGAAGAAGAAGCAGAAGGAAAAGCACAAGCAGAAGGAGATGCAGAAGGAGAAGCAGGAAATGCAGAAGACGCAGAAGCAGAAGGAGAAGAAGAAGGAGAAGAATCAGAAGAAGCAGAAGCAGAAATAGAAAGAGAAGCCGACGAAGAGAAGCTGAACGAGAAGCAGGAGAAGCAGAAGAAGCACAAGCGGGAGAAGCAGAAGAAGAAGAAACAGAAGAAGGAGAAGGAGCAGAAGCAGAAGGAGAAGCAGAAAGAGAAGAGGGAAAAGCAGAAGAAGCAGAAGCAGGAGAAGCAGAAGGAGAAGAAACAGGAGAAGGACAAGAAGCAGAAAGAGAAGCAGTAGAAGTAGAAGAGGCAGGAAAAGCAGAAGCAGAAGAAAGAGAAGATGATGATGACGATGAAGAAGAAGAGAAGAAGAAGCAGCATAAGGAGAAGCATAAGGAGAAGCATAAGGAGAAGTAAAAGGAGAAGCAGTAGAAGGAGAAGAAGCAGAAGCAGGAGAAGCTGAAGCAGAAGAAAAAGAATAAGCAAAAGAAGCAGAAGCAGAAGCAGTGAGAGAAGCAGAAGAAGGAGAAGGAGAAGGAGCAGCAGAAGGAGAAGCAGAAGCAGAAAGAGAAGCAGAAACAAAAGGAGAACAAGAAGGAGAAGCAGGAGAATCAGAAGAAGCAGAAAGAGAAGGAGAAGAAGGAGAAGCAGAAGTAGAATCAGAAGAAACAGAAGAAGAAGAAGAAGAAGAAACAGAAGCAAAAGAAACAGAAGAAGGAGAAGAGCAGAAGCAGATGCAGAAGGAGAAGCAGAAGCAGAAGGAGAAGCAGAAAGAGAAGCAGGAGAACCAGAAGAAGCAGGAGAAGCTGAAGCAGAAGAAACAGGAGAAGCCGAAGAAGCAGAAGCAGAATCTGAAGCAGAAGGAGAAACAGAAGAAGCACAATCTGAAGAAGAAGCAGAAGAAACAGAAATAGTAGAATAAGCAGAAGCAGAAGCACCAGGACAAGCAGAAGAACAAGAAGGAGAAGGCGAAAGATAAGGAATAGGAGTAGGAGAAGCAAAAGGATAAGCAGAAGCAGAAAGAGACGCAGAAGGAGAAGCAGCCCGAGAAGTAGGAGAAGCAGGAGAAACAGAAGCAAGAGAAGCAGAAGAAACAGAAGACGCAGAAGCAGAATGAGAAGCAGAAGGAGAAATTGAAGCAGAAGGAGAAGGAGAAGCAGAAGGAGAAGCAGAAGAAGGAGAAGGAGAAGCAGAAAGAGAAGCAGAAAGAGAAGCACAACGAGAAGCAGGAGAAGCAGAAGCAGGAGAAGCAGAAGCAGAAGAAACATAAGAAGGAGAAGAAGCAGAAGCAGAAGGAGAAGCAGAAACAGAAGGAAAAGCAGAAATAGAAGCAGGAGCAGCAGAAGAAGCAGCAGCAGGAGAAGCAGAAGCAGAAGAAGCCGAAGAAACAGCAGCAGAACCTGAAGCATAAGGAGATACAGGAGAAGCAGAAGAAGCAGAATTTGGAGAAGCAGAAGGCGAAGCAGAAGCAGAAAGAGAAGCAAAAGCAGAAGGAGAAGCATAAGGAGAAGCAGAAGAAACAGAAGAAGCAGAGGCACTGGCAGAAGATGTAGAAGCAGAAGGAGAAGCAGAAGGAAAAGGAGAAGAACGAGAAGGAGAAGGAGAAGGAGAAGCAGAAATAGAAGCAGAGAGAGAAGCAGAAGAAGGAGCAGGAGAAGGAAAAGCAGCAGGAGAAGCAGAAAGAGAAGCCGAAGGAGAAGCAGGAGATGCAGAAACAGGAGAAGCAGAAGCAGAAGAAACAGGAGAAGGACAAGAAGCAGAAGGAGAAGCAGAAGCAGAAGGAGAAGCAGAAAGAGGAGGGAAAGCAGAAGAAGCAGAAGCAGGAGAAGCAGAAGCATAAGAATGCGAAGAAGCAGAAGCAGAACCTGAAGCAGAAGGAGAAGCAGGAGAAGCAGAAGAAGCAGAATCTGGAGAAGCAGAATGAGAAGCAGAAGGAGAAGCAGAAGCAGAAAGAGATTCAAAACCAGAAGGAGAAGCAGAAGAAACAGAAGTAGAAGCAGTAGCAGGTGTAGCAGAAGCAGAAGGAAAAGCAGAAAAACAGGAAGGAGAAGGAGAAACAGAAGGAGAAGTAGAAGGAGAAGCAGAAAGAGAAGCAGGTAAAGCAGAAGAAGAAGAAGCAGAAGGAGAATCAGAAGGAGAAGCAGAAGAAGGAGAAGGAGAAACAGAAGCAGAAGAAGATGCAGAAGGAGAAGCAGGAGAAGCAGAAGAAGCAGAAGCAGAAGTAGAATCAGGAGAAGCAGAAGAAGCAGAATCTGGAGAAGCAGAAGGAGAAGCAGAAGCAGAAAGGGAAGCAAAAGCAGAAGGAGAAGCAGAAGAAACAGAAGAAGCAGAGGCAGTAGCAGAAGAAGCAGAAGATTCAGAAGCAGAAGGAGAAGCAAAAGGAAAAGCAGAACTAGAAGGAGAAGGATAAGGAGAAACAGGAGTAGAAGCAGAAAGAGAAGCAGAAGAAGGAGCAGTAGAAGGAAAAGCAGCGGGAGAAACAGAAAGAGCAGCAGAAGGAGAAGCAGGAAATGCAGAAACAGGAGAAGAACAAGCAGAAGAAACAGGAGAAGGACAAGAAGCAGAAGGAGAAGCAGAAACAGAAGGAGGGGAAGCAGAAGAAGCAGAAGCAGGAGAAGCAGAAGCATAAGAATCCGAAGAAGCGGAAGCAGAACCTGAAGCAGAAGGAGAAGCAGGAGAAGCAGAAGAATCTGAATCTGGAGAAGCAGAATGAGAAGCAGAAGGAGAAGCAGAAGAAGAAAGAGAATCAAAAGCAGAAGGAGAAGCAGAAGAAACAGAAGAATTAGAAGCAGTAGCAGTTGTAGCAGAAGCAGAAGGAAAAGCAGTAGAACAAGAAGGAGAAGGAGAAACAGAAGGAGAAGCAGAAGGAGAAGCAGAAAGAGAAGCAGGTAAAGCAGAAGAAGAAGAAGCAGAAGGAGAATCAGAAGGAGAAGCAGAAGAAGGAGAAGCAGAAGCAGAAGAAGATGCAGAAGGAGAAGCAGAAGAAGCAGAAGCAGAAGGAGAAGCAGGAAAAGCAGAAGAAGCAGAAGCAAAAGGAGAAGCAAAAGA
>NW_012301284.1:0-3375 GCF_000151885.1 Dipodomys ordii | reverse complement strand
GTAGGAGAAGCAGGAGAAGCAGAAGCAAGAGAAGCAGAAGAAACAGAAGACGCAGAAGCAGAATGAGAAGCAGAAGGAGAAGGAGAAGCAGAAGCGGAAGGAGAAGCAGAAAGAGAAGCAGGAGAAGCAGAAGAAGCAGGAGAAGCAGAAGCAGAAGAAACAGGAGAAGCCGAAGAAGCAGAAGCAGAATCTGAAGCAGAAGGAGAAACAGAAGAAGCACAATCTGAAGCAGAAGCAGAAGAAACAGAAATAGTAGAATAAGCAGTAGCAGAAGCACCAGGACAAGCAGAAGAACAAGAAGGAGAAGGCGAAAGAGAAGGTTTAGGAGTAGGAGAAGCAAAAGGATAAGCAGAAGCAGAAAGAGACGCAGAAGGAGAAGGAGCACGAGAAGTAGGAGAAGCAGGAGAAGCAGAAGCAAGAGAAGCAGAAGAAACAGAAGACGCAGAAGCAGAATGAGAAGCAGAAGGAGAAGGAGAAGCAGAAGGAGAAGCAGAAGAAGGAGAAGCAGAAAGAGAAGCAGAAAGAGAAGCACAAAAAGAAGCAGGAGAAGCAGAAGCAGGAGAAGCAGAAGCAGAAGAAACATAAGAAGGAGAAGAAGCAGAAGCAGAAGGAGAAGCAGAAAGAGAAGGAAAAGCAGAAATAGAAGCAGGAGCAGCAGAAGAAGCAGTAGCAGGAGAAGCAGAAGCAGAAGAAGCCGAAGAAGCAGAAGCAGAACCTGAAGCATAAGGAGATACAGGAGAAGCAGAAGAAGCAGAATCTGGAGAAGCAGAAGGAGAAGCAGAAGCAGAAAGAGAAGCAAAAGCAGAAGGAGAAGCATAAGGAGAAGCAGAAGAAACAGAAGAAGCAGAGGCAGTAGCAGAAGATGTAGAAGCAGAAGGAGAAGCAGAAGGAAAAGCAGAAGAACGAGAAGGAGAAGGAGAAGGAGAAACAGAAGGAGAAACAGAAAGAGAAGCAGAAGAAGGAGCAGGAGAAGGAAAAGCAGCAGGAGAAGCAGAAAGAGAAGCAGAAGGAGAAGCAGGAGATGCAGAAACAGGAGAAGCAGAAGCAGAAGAAACACAAGAAGGACAAGAAGCAGAAGCAGAAGGAGAAGCAGAAACAGAAGGAGAAGCAGGAAGAGAAGGAGGGAAAGCAGAAGAAGCAGAAGCAAGAGAAGCAGAAGCATAAGAATGCAAAGACGCAGAAGCAGAACCTGAAGCAGAAGGAGAAGCAGGAGAAGCAGAAGAAGCAGAATCTGGAGAAGCAGAATGAGAAGCAGAAGGAGAAGCAGAAGCAGAAAGAGAATCAAAAGCAGAAGGAGAAGCAGAAGAAACAGAAGAAGTACAAGCAGTAGCAGGTGTAGCAGAAGCAGAAGGAAAAGCAGAAAAACAGGAAGGAGAAGGAGAAACAGAAGGAGAAGTAGAAGGAGAAGCAGAAAGAGAAGCAGGTAAAGCAGCAGAAGAAGAAACAGAAGGAGAATCAGAAGGAGAAGCAGAAGAAGGAGAAGGAGAAACAGAAGCAGAAGAAGATGCAGAAGGAGAAGCAGGAGAAGCAGAAGAAGCAGAAGAAGCAGGAGAAGCAGAAGAAGCAGAAGAAGCAGAATCTGGAGAAGCAGCAGAAGCAGAAAGAGAAGCAAAAGCAGAAGGAGAAGCAGAAGAAACAGAAGAAGCAGAGGCAGTAGCAGAAGAAGCAGAAGATTCAGAAGCAGAAGGAGAAGCAGAAGGAAAAGCAGAAGAACTAGAAGGAGAAGGAGAAACAGGAGTAGAAGCAGAAAGAGAAGCAGAAGAAGGAGCAGAAGAAGGAAAAGCAGCAGGAGAAACAGAAAGAGCAGCAGAAGGAGAAGCAGGAAATGCAGAAACAGGAGAAGAACAAGCAGAAGAAACAGGAGAAGGACAAGAAGCAGAAGCAGAAGGAGAAGCAGAAAGAGAAGGAGGGGAAGCAGAATAAGCAGAAGCAGGAGAAGCAGAATCATAAGAATCCGAAGAAGCAGAAGCAGAACCTGAAGCAGAAGGAGAAGCAGGAGAAGCAGAAGAATCAGAATCTGGAGAAGCAGAATGAGAAGCAGAAGGAGAAGCAGAAGCAGAAAGAGAAGCAAAAGCAGAAGGAGAAGCAGAAAGAGAAGCAGAAGAAACAGAAAAAGCAGAAGCAGAAGCAGTAGCAGAAGAAGCTGAAGATGCAGAAGCAGATAGAGAAGCAGAAGGAATAGCAGAATAACGACAAGGAGAAACAGAAGGAGAAGAAGAATGAGAAGCAGTAGGAGAAGCAGGAAAAACAGAAGAAGCAGAAACAGACGGAGAAGCAGAAGAAGGAGAAGCAGAAGCAGAAGAAGAAGCAGAAGGAAAAGCACAAGCAGAAGGAGATGCAGAAGGAGTAGCAGGAGAAGCAGAAGAAGCAGAAGCAGAAGGAGAAGAAGAAGAAGAAGCAGAATCAGAAGAAGCAGAAGGAGAAGTAGAAAGAGAAGCCGAAGAAGAGAAGCAGAACGAGAAGCAGGAAAGCAGAAGAAGCAGAGCGGGAGAAGCAGAAGAAGAAGAAACAGAAGAAATAGAAGGAGCAGAAGCAGAAGGAGGAGCAGAAGCAGAAGGAGAAGAAGAAAGAGAAGCAGGAAAAGCAGAAGAAGCAGAAGCAGGAGAAGCAGAAGCAGAAGAAACAGGAGAAGGACAAGAAGCAGAAGCAGAAGCCGACGGAGAAGCAGAAACAGAAGGAGAAGCAGAAAGAGAAGGAGGGGAAGCAGAAGAAGCAGAAGCAGGAGAACAAGAAGCACAAGAATCCGAAGAAGCAGAAGCAGAACCTGAAGCAGAAGGAGAAGCAGGAGAAGCAGAAGAAGCAGAATCGGGAGAAGCAGAATGAGAAGCTGAAGGAGAAGCAGAAGCAGAGAGAGAATCAAAAGGAGAAGGAGAAGCGGAAGAAACAGAAGAAGCAGAAGCAGTAGCAGTTGCAGCAGAAGCAGAAGGATAAGCAAAAGTAAAAGCAGAAGAACGAGAAGGAGAAGGAGAAACAGAAGGAGAAACAGAAGGAGAAGCAGAAGGAGAAGCAGAAGAAGCAGAAGGAGAAGCAGAAGGAGAAACAGAAGCAGAAGAAGCAGCAGAAATAGAAGCAGAAGCAGAAGAAGATGCAGAAGGAGAAGCAGGAGAAGCAGAAGAAGCAGAAGCAGAAGGAGAAGGAGAAGTAGGAGAAGGAGAAGGAAGAGTCGCAGAAGCAATAGGAGAAGCAGAAGGAGAAGCAGAAGCAGAATGAGAAGCAGAAAGAGAAGCAGTAGAAGAAGAAGAAGCATGGAAAAGCAGATGCAGCAGAAGAGATGTGTAGATGACGAAACGAGAGATGATGATGATGAGACGAGAGATGATGAGAGATGAGATGATGATTGATGAGTAGAGAGATGATGAGATGAGGAGAGAGAGA
>NW_012301283.1:0-3375 GCF_000151885.1 Dipodomys ordii | reverse complement strand
GAAGAAGCAGCAGAAGGAGAAGCAGCAGAAGAAGCAGAAAAACAAGCAAGAGAAGCAGAAGCAGAAAGAGAAGTAGAAGCAGAAGAAGCAGAAGCAGAAGAAGAAGCAGTAGAAGCACAAGAAGCAGAAGCAGGAGAAGCAGAAGCAGAAGATAAAGAAGAAGCATAAGAAGCAGAAGCAGAGGGAGAAACAGAAGAAGGAGAAAGTCAGCAGAATGTGAAGCAGAAGGAGATGCAGAAGCAGAAAGAGAAGCAGAAACAGAAGGAGAAGAAGAAGGAGAAGTTGGAGAATCAGAAGAAGCAGAAGCAGAAGCAGAAAGAGAAGGAGAAGAAGGAGAAGCAGAAGGAGAAGGACAAGCAGGAGAAGCAGAAGAAGCAGAAGCGGGAGGAACAGAAGAAGAAGAAGAAGAAACAGAAGAAAGAGAAGGAGCAGAAGGAGAAGCAGAAGCAGAAGGAGAAACAAAAGAGAAGCAGAAGAAGCTGAAGAAGCAGTAGCAGGAGAAGCAGAAGCAGAAGAAACAGAAGAAGCCCAAGAAGCAGAAGGAGAACCTGAAGCAGAAGGAGAAGCAGAAGCAGCAGAAGCTGGAAAAGTAGAAGCAGAAGAAACAGAACAAGCAGAAGAAGCAGAAAAAGAACGAGAAGCAGAAGAAGAACAAGGAGAAAGAGAAGGATTAGGAGTAGGAGAAATAGAAGGATAAGCAGAAGCAGAAAGAGAAGGAGAATGAGAAGGAGAAGCAGGAGAAGCAGAAGAAGCAGAAGCAGGAGAAGCAGAAGCAGAATGAAAAGCAGAAGAAGTAGAAATTGAAACAGAAGAAGATGCAGAAGGAGAAGCAGAAGCAGTAGTAGAAGCAGAAGAAGGAGAAGCATAAAGAGAAACAGAAGGAGAAGCAGGAGAAGCAGAAGCAGGAGAAGCAGAATCAGAAGAAATAGAAGAAGGAGAAAAAGCAGAAGCAAAAAGAGAAGCAGCAGAAGAAGTAGAACCAGAAATTCAGGCATGAGAAACAGAAGAAGCAGAAGCAGAAGGAGAAGCAAAAAGAGAAGCAGAAGGAGAAGTAGAAAAAGCAGCAGAAGAAGCAGAAAAACAAGTAGGAGAAGCAGAAAGAGAAGTAGAAGCAGAAGAAGCAGAAGAAGAAGCACTAGAAGCATAAGAAGCAGAAGCAGGAGAAGCAGAACCAGAAGAAAAAGAAGAAGCATAAGAAGCAGAAGCAGAGGGAGAAACAGAAGAAGGAGAAGGAGCAGCAGAAGGTGAAGCAGAATGAGATGCAGAAGCAGAAAGAGAAGCAGAAATAGAAGGAGAAGAAGAAGGAGAAGTTGGAGAATCAGAAGAAGCAGAAGCAGAAAGAGAAGCAGAAGAAGGAGAAGGAGAAGCAGAAGGAGAAGGACAAGCAGGAGAAGCAGAAGAAGCAGAAGCGGGAGAAGCAGAAGAAGAAGAAGAAACAGAAGAAGGAGAAGGAGCAGAAGGAGAAGCAGAAAGAGAAGCAGAAGAAGCAGTAGCAGGAGAAGCAGAAGCAGAAGAAACAGGAGAAGCCGAAGAATCAGAAGGAGAATCTGAAGCAGAAGGAGAAGCAGAAGCACCAGAAGCTGGAAAAGCAGAAGCAGAAGAAACCGAACAAGCAGAAGAAGCAGAAGCAGAACGAGAAGCAGAAGAAGAAGGAGAAAGAGAAGGATTAGGAGTAGGAGGAGCAGAAGCAGAATAAGAAGCAGAAAGAGAAGCAGAAGGAGAAGCAGAAGGAGAAACAGAAGAAGCAGAAGCAGGAGAAGCAGAAGCAGAAGCCGAATGAGAAGCACAAGAAGGAGAAATTGAAGGAGAAGGAGGAGGAGACGGAGAAGCAGAAGGAGAAGTAGGAGAAGCAGAAGAAGAAGAAGCAGGAGAAGCAGAATCTGAAGAAACAGAAGGAGAAGAGCAGAAGCAGAAGGAGAAGCAGAAGAAGCAGAAGCTGAAGCAGAAGAAGAAGAAACAGAATAAGCAGATGATGCAGAAGAAGAAGCAGCAGGAGAAGCAGAAGAAGAAGAAGGAGAAGGAGAAAGAGAAGGATTAGGAGTAGGAGAAACAGAAGGATAAGCAGAAGTAGAAAGAGAAGGAGAAGGAGAAACAGGAGAAGCAGAAGAAGCAGAAGCAGGAGTAGCAGAAGCAGAATGAAAAGCAGAAGAAGGAGAAATTGAAACAGAAGAAGATGCAGAAGGAGAAGCAGAAGCAGAAGCAGAAGTAGAAGCAGAAGAAGGAGAAGCATAAAGAGAAACAGAAGGAGAAGCAGGAGAACAGAAGCAGGAGAAGCAGAATCAAAAGAAATAGAAGAAGGATAAAAAGCAGAAGCAGAAAGAGAAGCAGAAACAGAAGGAGAAGCAGAAATAGAAGCAGAAGAAGCTGAAGAAGCAGAAGCAGAACCTAAAGCAGAAGGAGAAGCAGGAGAAGCAGAAGAAGCAGAATCTGGAGAAGAAGGAGAACCAGAAGGAGAAGCAGAAGCAGAAAGAGAAGCAAAAGCAGGAGAAGCAGAAAGAGAAGCAGAAGAAACAGAAGAAGCAGAAGCAGAAGCAGTAGCAGAAGAAGCTGAAGATGCAGAAGCAGATAGAGAAGCAGCAGGAATAGCAGAATAACGAGAAGGCGAAACAGAAGGAGAAGATGAATGAGAAGCAGAAGGAGAAGCAGGAAAAACAGAAGAAGCAGAAACAGACGGAGAAGCAGAAGAAAGAGAAGCAGAAGCAGAAGAAGAAGCAGAAGGAAAAGCACAAGCAGAAGGAGATGCAGAAGGAGTAGCAGGAGAAGCAGAAGAAGCAGAAGCAGAAGGAGAAGAAGAAGGAGATGAAGCAGAATCAGAAGAAGCAGAAGGAGAAGTAGAAAGAGAAGCCGACGAAGAGAAGCAGAACGAGAAGCAGGAGAAGCAGAAGAAGCAGAGCGGGAGAAGCAGAAGAAGAAGAAACAGAAGAAATAGAAGGAGCAGAAGCAGAAGGAGAAGCAGAAGCAGAAGGAGAAGCAGAAAGAGAAGCAGGAGAAGCAGAAGAAGCAGGAGAAGCAGAAGCAGAAGAAACAGGAGACGCCGAAGAAGCAGAAGCAGAATCTGAAGCAGAAGGAGAAACAGAAGAAGCACAATCTGAAGCAGAAGCAGAAGAAACAGAAATAGTAGAATAAGCAGAAGCAGAAGCACCAGGACAAGCAGAAGAAGAAGAAGGAGAAGGCGAAACAGAAGGATTAGGAGTAGGAGAAGCAAAAGGATAAGCAGAAGCAGAAAGAGACGCAGAAGGAGAAACAGCAAGAGAAGTAGGAGAAGCAGAAGCAGGAGAAGCAGAAGAAACAGAAGACGCAGAAGCAGAATGAGAAGCAGAAGGAGAAATTGAAGCAGAAGCAGAAGCAGAAGGAGAAACAGAAGCAGAAGGAGAA
>NW_012301282.1:0-3376 GCF_000151885.1 Dipodomys ordii | reverse complement strand
GCTCTCTCTCTCTCTCTCTCTCTCTCTCTCTCTCTCTCTCTCTCTCTCTCTCTCTCATCATCATCGTCACGTCTTCTTCTTCTCATCTTCTTCTCTTCTCTTTCTTCTGCTTATGATTTTCTTGCTTCTTCTGCTTCTACTGCTTCTCTTTCTGCTTCTCATTCTGCTTCTCCTTCTCCTAATGCTTCTCCTATTGCTTCTGCTGCCCTTCTTTCTCCTTCTTCTTCTCCTACTTCTGCTTCTCCTTCTGCTTCTGCTTCTTCTGCTTCTCCTGCTTCTCCTTTTGCATCTTCTGCTGCTTCTGCTTCTCCTTCTGCTGCTTCTTCTGCTTCTGCTTCTCCTTCTTCTGCTTCTCCTTCTGATTCTCCTTCTGCTTCTCCTTCTGTTGCTCCTTCTCCTTCTTCCAATGATTCTGCTTCTTGTGCTTATTACTTTTCTTCTGCTTCTTCTTCTCCTGCTTCTGCTTCTTCTGCTTCTACTGCTTCTCCTTATGCTTCTCCTTATGCTTCTCCTTCTTCTCCTTCTTCTTCTTCTTCTTCTTCTTCTTCTTCTTCTTCTTCTTCTTCTTCTTCTTCTTCTTCTTCTTCTTCTTCTTCTTCTTCTTCTTCTTCTTCTTCTTCTTCTTCTTCTTCTTCTTCTCTTTCTTCTGCTTCTGCTTTTCCTGCTTCTTCTGCTTCTACTGCTTCTCTTTCTGCTTCTCATTCTTCTTCTGCTTCTCCTTCTGCTTCTCCTATTGCTTCTGCTGCTCATCCTTCTACTTCTCCTACTTCTATTTCTTCTTCTGCTTCTGCTTCTTCTGCTACTCCTGCTTCTCCTTCTGCATCTCCTTCTGCTTGTGCTTGTCCTTATGCTTCTGCTTCTGCTTCTCCTTCGCTTCTCCTTCTGCTTCTTCTGCTTCTCCTTCTGATTCTCCTTCCTCTTCTCCTTCTGTTTTTCCTTCTCCTTCTCGTTTTTCTGCTTTTCCTTCTGCTTCTCCTTCTACTTCTGCTGCAACTGCTACTGCTTCTGCTTCTTCTGTTTCTTCTGCTTCTCCTGCTGCTTTTGATTCTCTTTCCGCTTCTGCTTCTCCTTCTGCTTCTCATTCTGCTTCTCCAGATTCTGCTTCTTCTGCTTCTCCTGCTTCTCCTTCTGCTTCTGGTTCTGCTTCTGCTTCTTCGGGTTCTTATGCTTCTGCTTCTCCTGATTCTGCTTCTTCTGCTTCCCCTCCTTCTCTTTCTTCTTCTCCTTCTGTATTTGCTTCTCCTTCTGCTTCTGCTTCTTGTCCTTCACCTTTTTCTTCTGCTTCTGCTTCTCCTGTTTCTACATTTCCTGCTTGTCCTTCTGATGCTCTTTCTGCTTCTCCAGCTGCTTTTCCTTCTCCTGCTCCTTCTTCTGCTTCTCTTTCTGCTTCTCCTTCTGTTTCTCCTTCTACTTCTCCTTCTCGTTCTTCTGCTTTTCCTTCTGCTTCTCCTTTTGCTTCTGCATCTTCTGCTTCTTCCGCTACTCCCTCTGCTTCTTCTGTTTCTTCTGCTTCTCCTTCTGCTTTTGCTTCTCTTTCTGCTTCTGCTTCTCTTTCTGCTTCTGCTTCTCCTTCTGCTTCTCCAGGTGCTGCTTCTTCTGCTTCTCCTCCTTCTCCTTCTACTTCAGGTTCTGCTTCTGCTTCTTCGGCTTCTTCTGCTTCTGCTTCTCCTGCTGCTGCTTCTTCTGCTTCTCCTGCTTCTCTTTCTGCTTTTCCTTCTGTTTCTGCTTCTCCTTCTGCTTCTGCTTCTTCTCCTTCTTCTGTTTCTTCTGTTTCTGCTTCTCCTGCTTCTGCTTCTCCTGCTTCTCGTTCTGCTTCTCTTTCTGCTTCTCTTTCTGCTTCTTCTCCTACTTCTTCTTCTACTTCTGCTTCTGCTTCTGCTTCTGCTTCAATTCCTCCTTCTGCTTCTCATTCTGCTTCTGCGTCTTCTGTTTCTTCTGCTTCTCCTGTTTCCGCTTCTCCTGCTTCTCCTACTTTTCGTGCTGCTTCTCCTTCTGCGTCTCTTTCTGCTTCTGCTTATCCTTTTGCTTCTCTTACTCCTAATCCTTCTCTCTCGCCTTCTCCGTCTTCTTCTTCTGCTTCTCCTGCTGCTTCTGCTTCTGCTTATTCTACTATTTCTGTTTATTCTGCTTCAGATTGTGCTTCTTCTGTTTCTCCTTCTGCTTCAGATTCTGCTTCTGCTTCTTCGGCTTCTCCTGTTTCTTCTGCTTCTGCTTCTCCTGCTTCTGCTTCTTCTGCTTCCCCTCCTTCTCTTTCTGCTTCTCCTTTTGTTTCTGCTTCTCCTTCTGCTTCTGCTTCTTGTCCTTCTCCTGTTTCTTCTGCTTCTGCTTCTCCTGTTTCTGCATCTCCTGCTCCTCCTTCAGCATCTCTTTCTGCTTCTCCTGCTGCTTTTCCTTCTCCTGCTCATTCTTCTGCTTCTCTTTCTGCTTCTCCTTCTGTTTCTCCTTCTCCTTCTCGTTATTCTGCTTTTCATTCTGCTTCTCCTTCTGCTTCTGCATCTTCTGCTTCTTCTGCAACTGCCTCGGCTTCTTCTGTTTCTTCTGCTTTTCCTTATGCTTTTCCTTCTGCTTTTGCTTCTCTTTCTGCTTCTGCTTCTCCTGCTTCTGCTTCTTCTGCTTCTCCTGCTTCTCCTTATGCTTCTCCTTATGATACTTCTTCTTCTTCTTTTTCTTCTCCTTCTTCTTCTTCTTCTTCTTCTTCTTCTTCTTCTTCTTCTTCTTCTTCTTTTTCTTCTTCTTCGTCTTCTTCTTCTTCTTCACCTGCTTCTTCTCTTTCTTCTGCTTCTGCTTTTCCTGCTTCTTCTGCTTCTTCTGCTTCTTTTTCTGCTTTTCCTTCTATTTCTGTTTCTCCTTCTGCTTCTTCTCCTTCTTCTGTTACTTCTGCTTCTTCTTCTCCTGCTTCTTCTTCTCCTGCTTCTGCTTCTCCTTATGCTTCTCCTTATGCTTCTTCTTCTTCTTCTTCTTCGTCGTCGTCGTCGTCTTCTTCTTCTTCTTCTTCTTCTTCTTCTTCTTCTTCTTCTTCTTCTTCTTCTTCTTCTTCTTCTTCTTCTTCTTCATCTTCTTCTTCTTATTCTCTTCTCCTTCTTCTTCTCTTTCCTCTGCTTCTGCTTTTCCTGCTTCTTCGGCTTCTCCTGCTTCTCCTTCTGCATCTTCTTCTGCTTCTGCTTCTTCTTCTGCTTCTTCAGCTGCTGACGCTACACCCATCTTCTGCTTCTCCTTCTGATTCACCTTCTGCTTCCACTTCTGCTGCACCTACACACTACATCTACATCCCGCTCTGCTACTGCTTCTGATGCTTCTTTTTTCCATCAGGGTCTGCTTCTCCTGCTACGGCTACATATGCATCTACTAGCATAATCTTCTTCTACTGCTTACAACA
>NW_012301281.1:0-3376 GCF_000151885.1 Dipodomys ordii | reverse complement strand
CAGAAGCGGGAGAAGCAGAAGAAGAAGAAGAAGCAGAAGAAGGAGAAGGAGCAGAAGGAGAAGCAGAAGCAGAAGGAGAAGCAGAAAGAGTAGCAGAAGAAGCAGAAGAAGCAGTAGCAGGTGAAGCAGAAGCAGAAGAAAGAGAAGAAGCCAAAGAATCAGAAGGAGAACCTGAAGCAGAAGGAGAAGCAGAAGCAGCAGAAGCTGGAAAAGCAGAAGCAGAAGAAACCGAACAAGCAGAAGAAGCAGAAGCAGAACGAGAAGCAGAAGAAGAGGGAGAAAGAGAAGGATTAGGAGTAGGAGGAGCAGAAGCAGAATAAGAAGCAGAAAGAGAAGCAGAAGGAGAAGCAGAAGGAGAAACAAAAGAAGCAGAAGCAGGAGAAGCAGAAGCAGAAGCAGAATGAGAAGCACAAGAAGGAGAAATTGAAGGAGAAGGAGAAGGAGACGGAGAAGCAGAAGGCGAAGTAGGAGAAGCAGAAGAAGAAGAAGCAGGAGAAGCAGAAACAGAAGAAACAGAAGGAGAAGAGCAGAAGCAGAAGGAGAAGCAGAAGGAGAAACAGAAGAAGCAGAAGCTGAAGCAGCAGAAGAAGAAACAGAAAAAGCAGAAGAAGCAGAAGAAGAAGCAGCAGGAGAAGCAGAAGAAGAAGAAGGAGAAGGAGAAAGAGAAGGATTAGGAGTAGGAGAAACAGAAGGATAAGCAGAAGCAGAAAGAGTAGGAGAATGAGAAGGAGAAGCAGGAGAAGCAGAAGAAGCAGAAGCAGGAGAAGCAGAAGCAGAAGAAACATAGGAAGGAGAATAAGCAGAAGGAGAAGCAGAACCAGAAGGAAAAGCAGAAAGAGAAGCAGGAGAAGCAGAAGAAGCAGCAGCAGGAGAAGCAGAAGCAGAAGAAGACGAAGAAGCAGAAGCAGAACCTGAAGCAGAAGGAGAAGCAGGAGAAGCAGAAGAAGCAGAATCTGGAGAAGCAGAAGGAGAAGCAGAAGCAGAAAGAGAAGCAAAAGCAGAAGGAGAAGCAGAAGGGGAAGCAGAAGAAACAGAAGAAGCAGAGGCAGTAGCAGAAGAAGCAGAAGATGCAGAAGCAGAAGGAGAAGCAGAAGCAGAAGTAGAAGCAGAAGAAGGAGAAGCAGAAGGAGAAGCATAAAGAGAAACAGAAGGAGAAGCAGGAGAAGCAGAAGCAGGAGAAGCAGAATCAAAAGAAATAGAAGAAGGATAAGAAGCAGAAGCAGAAAGAGAAGCAGAAACAGAAGGAGAAGCAGAAATTGAAGCAGAAGAAGCTGAAGCAGAACCTCAAGCAGAAGGAGAAGCAGGAGCAGAAGGAGAAGCAGGAGAAGCAGAAGAAGCAGAATCTGGAGAAGAAGGAGAACCAGAAGGAGAAGCAGAAGCAGAAAGAGAAGCAAAAGCAGAAGGAGAAGCAGAAAGAGAAGCAGAAGAAACAGAAAAAGCAGAAGCAGAAGCAGTAGCAGAAGAAGCTGAAGATGCAGAAGCAGATAGAGAAGCAGAAGGAATAGCAGAATAACGACAAGGAGAAACAGAAGGAGAAGAAGAATGAGAAGCAGAAGGAGAAGCAGGAAAAACAGAAGAAGCAGAAACAGACGGAGAAGCAGAAGAAGGAGACGCAGAAGCAGAAGAAGAAGCAGAAGGAAAAGCACAAGCAGAAGGAGATGCAGAAGGAGTAGCAGGAGAAGCAGAAGAAGCAGAAGCAGAAGAAGAAGAAGAAGGAAAAGAAGCAGAATCAGAAGAAGCAGAAGGAGAAGCAGAAGGAGAAACAGAAGCAGAAGCAGGAGAAGCAGAAGCAGAAAGAGAAGCACAAGAAGGAGGAATTGAAGGAGAAGGAGAATGAGACGGAGAAGCAGAAAGAGAAGTAGGAGAAGCAGAAGAAGAAGAAGCAGGAGAAGCAGAAACAGAAGAAACAGAAAAAGCAGAAGAAGCAGAAGAAGAAGCAGCAGGAGAAGCAGAAGAAGAAGAAGGAGAAGGAGAAAGAGAAGGATTAGGAGTAGGAGAAACAGAAGGATAAGCAGAATCAGAAAGAGAAGGAGAATGAGAAGGAGAAGCAGGAGAAGCAGAAGAAGCAGAAGCAGGAGAAGCAGAATGAAAAGCAGAAGAAGGAGAAATTGAAACAGAAGAAGATGCAGAAGGAGAAGCAGAAGCAGTAGTAGAAGCAGAAGAAGGAGAAGCAAAAAGAGAAACAGAAGGAGAAGCAGAAGCAGGAGAAGCAGAAGCAGAAGAAATAGAAGAAGTAGAAGAAGCAGAAGCAGAAAGAGAAGCAGAAACAGAAGGAGAAGCAGAAATAGAAGCAGAAGAAGCCGAAGAAGCAAAAGCAGAACCTAAAGCAGAAGGAGAAGCAGGAGAAGCAGAAGAAGGAGAATCTGGAGAAGAAGAAGGAGATCCAGAAGGAGAAGCAGAAGCAGAAAGAGAAGCAAAAGCAGAAGGAGAAGCAGAAGGAGAAGCAGAAGAAACAGAAGAAGCAGAATCAGTAGCAGAAGAAGCTGAAGATGCAGAACCAGAAAGAGAAGCAGAAGGAATAGCAGAAGAACGAGGAGAAATAGAAGGAAAAGCTGAAGGAGAAGCAGGAAAAGCAGAAGAAACAGATGCAGACGGAGAAGCAGAAGAAGGAGAAGGAGAAGCCGGAGCAGAAGAAGAAGCAGAAGGAAAAGCACAAACAGAAGGAGATGCAGAAGGAGAAGCAGGAAATGCAGAAGACGCAGAAGCAGAAGGAGAAGAAGGAGAAGAATCAGAATCAGAAGAAGCAGAAGCAGAAATAGAAAGAGAAGCCGACGAAGAGAAGCAGAACGAGAAGCAGGAGACGCAGAAGAAGCACAAGCGGGAGAAGCAGAAGAGGAAGAAACAGAAGAAGGAGAAGGAGCAGAAGCAGAAGGAGAAGCAGAAAGAGAAGCAGGAAAAGCAGAAGAAGCAGAAGCAGGAGAAGCAGAAGGAGAAGAAACAGGAGAAGGACAAGAAGCAGAAAGAGAAGCAGTAGAAGCAGAAGAAGCAGGAAAAGCAGAAGCAGAAGAAAGAGAAGAAGAAGAAGACGAAGAAGAAGAAGAAGAAGCAGAAGGAGAAGCATAAGGAGAAGCATAAGTAGAAGTATAAGAAGAAGCAGTAGAAGCAGAAGAAGCAGAAGCAGGAGAAGCTGAAGCAGAAGAAAAAGAATAAGCAAAAGAAGCAGAAGCAGAAGCAGTGAGAGAAGCAGAAGAAGGAGAAGGAGAAGGAGCAGCAGAAGGAGAAGCAGAAGCAGAAAGAGAAGCAGAAACAGAAGGAGAACAAGAAGGAGAAGCAGGAGAATCAGAAGAAGCAGAAAGAGAAGGAGAAGAAGGAGAAGCAGAAGTAGAGTCAGAAGAAACAGAAGAAGAAGAAGCAGAAGAAACAGAAGCAAAAGAAA
>NW_012301280.1:0-3376 GCF_000151885.1 Dipodomys ordii | reverse complement strand
GAGAGGAGAGCAGCAGAAGCAACATGAGAAGCAGAAGGAGAAGCAGAAGCAGAATGAGAAGCAGAAAGAGAAGCAGTAGAAGCAGAAGAAGCAGGAAAAGCAGAAGCAGAAGAAAGAGAAGAAGAAGAAGAAGAAGAAGAAGAAGAAGAAGAAGAAGAAGAAGAAGAAGAAGAAGAAGAAGAAGAAGAAGAAGAAGAAGAAGAAGAAGAAGAAGAAGAAGAAGAAGGAGAAGCATAAGGAGAAGCATAAGAAGAAGCAGTAGAAGCAGAAGAAGCAGAAGCAAGAGAAGCAGAAGCAGAAGGAAAAGAATAAGCATAAGAAGCAGAATCAGAAGGAGAAGCAGAAGGAGAAGGAGCAGCAGAAGGAGAAGCAGAAGCAGAAAGAGAAGCAGAAACAGCAGGAGAACAAGAAGGAGAAGCAGGAGAATCAGAAGAAGTAGAAGCAGAAAGAGAAGGAGAAGCAGAAGTAGAATCAGAAGAAACAGAAGAAGAAGAAGCAGAAGAAACAGAAGCAAAAGAAACAGAAGAAGGAGAAGAGCAGAAACAGAAGCAGAAGGAGAAGCAGAAAGAGAAGCAGGAGAAGCAGAAGAAGCAGGAGAAGCAGAAGCAGAAGAAACAGAAGAAGCCGAAGAAGCAGAAGGAGAATGTGAAGCAGAAGGAGAAACAGAAGAAGCACAATCTGAAGCAGAAGCAGAAGAAACAGAAATAGTAGAATAAACAGAAGCAGAAGCAGCAGGAGAAGCAGAAGAAGAAGAAGGAGAAGGCAAAAGAGAAGGATTAGGAGTAGGAGAAGCAGAAGGATAAGCAGAAGCAGAAAGAGAAGCAGAAGGAGAAGCAGCACTAGAAGCTGGAGAAGCAGAAGAAGCAGAAGCAGGAGAAGCAGAAAAAACAGAAGACGCAGAAGCAGAATGAGAAGCAGAAGGAGAAATTGAAGCAGAAGGAGAAGCAGAAGAAGAAGGAGAAGGAGAGGGAGAAGCAGAAAGAGAAGCAGAACGAGAAGCAGGACAAGCAGCAGCAGGAGAAGCAGAAGCAGAAGAAACAGAAGAAGGAGAATAAGCAGAAGCAGAAGGAGAAGCAGAAACAGAAGGAAAAGCAGAAGGAGAAGCAGGAGAAGCAGAAGCAGAAGCCACAGGAGAAGCAGAAGCAGAAGAAGCCGAAGAAGCAGAAGCAGAACTTGAAGCAGAAGGAGAAGCAGGAGAAGGAGAAGAAGCAGAATCTGGAGAAGCAGAAGGAGAAGCAGAAGCAGAAAGAGAAGCAAAAGCAGAAGGAGAAGCAGAAGGAGAAGTAGAAGAAACAGAAGAAGCAGACGAAGTAGCAGAAGCAGCAGAAGATGCAGAATCAGAAGGAGAAGCAGAAGGAAAAGCAGAAGAACGAGAAGGAGAAGGAGAAACAGAAGGAGAAGCAGAAATAGAAGCAGAAGAAGGAGCAGGAGAAGGAGAAGCAACAGGAGAAGCAGAAAGAGCAGCAGAAGTAGAAGCAGGAGAAGCAGAAACAGGAGAAGCATAAGCAGAAGAAACAGGAGAAGGACAAGAAGGAGAAGCAGAAGGAGAAGCAGAAATAGATGGAAAAGCAGAAGGAGAAGCAGGAGAAGCAGAAGAAGCAGCAGCAGGAGAATCAGAAGCAGAAGAAGACGAAGAAGCAGAAGCAGAACCTGAAGCAGAAGGAGAAGCAGGAGAAGCAGAAGAAGCAGAATCTGGAGAAGCAGAAGGAGAAGCAGAAGCAGAAAGAGAAGCAAAAGCAGAAGGAGAAGCAGAAGGAGAAGTAGAAGAAACAGAAGAAGCAGAAGCAGTAGCAGAAGCAGAAGGAGAAGCAGAAGGAAAAGCAGAAGAACGAGAAAGAGAAGGAGAAGGAGAAACAGAAGGAGAAGCAGAAAGAGAAGCAGAAGAAGGAGCAGGAGAAGGAAAAGCAACAGGAGAAGCAGAAAGGGCAGCAGAAGGAGAAACAGGAGAAGCAGAAACAGGAGAAGCAGAAGCATAAGAATCCGAAGAAGAAGAAGTAGAACCTGAAGCAGAAGGAGAAGCAGGAGAAGCAGTAGAAGCAGAATCTGGTGAAGCAGAATGAGAAGCAGAAGGAGAAGCAGAAGCAGAAAGAGAATCAAAATCAGAAAGGGAAGCAGAAGAATCAGAAGAATTAGAAGCAGTAGCAGTTGTACCAGAAGCAGAAGGAGAAGCAGAAGGAAAAGCAGAAGAACGAGGAGAAGGAGAAACAGAAGGAGAAGCAAAAGGAGAAGCAGAAAGAGAAGCAGGTAAAGCAGAAGAAGAAGAAGCAGAAGGAGAAGCAGAAGAAGGAGAAGGAGAAGCAGAAGCAGAAGAACATGCAGAAGGAGAAGCAGGAGAAGCAGAAGAAGCAGAAGCAGAAGGAGAAGGAGAAGCAGGAAAAGCAGAAGAAGCATAAGCAAAAGGAGAAGCAAAAGAAGTAGAAGGAGAAGCAGAGGCAGAAGACGAAGCATAAGCACAAGCACAAGCAGAAGGAGATGCAGAAGGAGAAGCAGGAGAAGCAGAAGAATCAGAAGCTGAAGGAAAAGCAGAAGTAGGAGAAGGAGAAGTAGAAGCAGAAGGACAAGCAGAAGCGGAATGAGAAGCAGAAAGAGAAGCAGGAGAAGCACAAGATGCAGAAGCAGGAGAAGCCGAAAGAGAAGAAGGAGAAGAAGCAGAAACAGAAGCAGAAGTAGAAGAAGAAGCAGCAGAAGAAGTACAACCAGAATTTCAGGCAGGAGAAACAGAAGAAGCAGAAGCAGAAGGAGAAGCAAAAAGAGAAGCAGAAGGAGAAGTAGAAGAAGCAGTAGAAGGAGAAGCAGCAGAAGAAGCAGAAAATCAAGCAGGAGAAGCAAAAGCAGAAAGAGAAGTAGAAGCAGAAGAAGCAGAAGAAGCAGAAGCAGTAGAAGCAGAAGAAAAAAAGAAGCATAAGAAGCAGAAGCCGAAGCAGAGGGAGAAAAAGAAGAAGGAGAAGGAGCAGCAGAAGTTGAAGCAGAAGGAGATGCAGATGCAGAAAAAGAAGCAGAAACAGAACGAGAAGGAGAAGGAGAAGTTGGAGAATCAGAAGAAGCAGAAGCAGAAGCAGAAAGAGAAGCAGAAGAAGGAAAAGGAGAAGCAGAAGCAGAAGGACAAGCAGGAGAAGCAGAAGAAGCAGAAGCGGGAGAAGCAGAAGAAGAAGAAACAGAAGAAGGAGAATGAGCAGAAGGAGAAGCAGAAGCAGAAAGAGAAGCAGAAAGAGAAGGAGGGGAAGCAGAAGAAGCAGAAGCAGGAAAAGCAGAAGCATAAGAATCCGAAGAAGCAGAAGCAGAACCTGAAGCAGAAGGAGAAGCAGGAGAAGCAGGAAAAGCAGAATCTGGAGAAGCAGAATGACAAGCTGAAGGAGAAGCAGAAGCAGAAAGAGAA
>NW_012301279.1:0-3376 GCF_000151885.1 Dipodomys ordii | reverse complement strand
CCCGATGTATCCCTGCTGTGTCCCCGCTGTGTCCCCGCTGTGTCCCGCTGTGTACCCCGCTGTGTCCAGCTGTATCCCCTCTGTGTCCCGCTGTGTCCCCCACTTTGTCCGGCTGTATCCCCCACTGTGTCCCGCTGTGTCCCGCTGTGTCGCCCGCTTTGTCCCGCTGTGTGCCCGCAGTGTCCCCACTTTGTCCCGCTGTGTCCCACTGTGTCCCGTGGTGTCCCGCTTTGTCCCCCGCTGTGTGCCCCACTGAGTCCCCTTTGTGTCCCCCGCTGTGTCCCGCTGTGTCCACCGCTGTGTCCCGCTGGGTCCCCTGCTGTGTCCCCGCTGTGTCCCACTGTGTTCCGCTGTGTCCCTTTGTGTCCTCCCTGTGTCTCCCGCAGTGTCTCGCTGTGTCTTCGCTGTATCCCCCGCTCTGTCACGCTGTGTCCTCGCTGTGTCCCCCGCTGTGTCCCGCTGTGTCCCCTGCTGTGTCCCACTGTGTCACGCTGTGTCCTGCTCTGTCCAGGCTGTGTCCCGCTGTGTCCCACTGTGTCCCCGCTGTGTCCCGCTGTGTCCCCCGCTCTGTCCCCCGCTGTGTCCGGCTGTGTCCCCCGCTGTGTCCCGCTGTGTCCCGCTGTGTCCCCCGCTTTGTCCCGCTGTGTCCCCGCAGTGTCCCCTCTGTGTCCCACTGTGTCCCGTGGTGTCCTGCTATGTCCCCCGCTGTGTCCCCCGCTGAGTCCCCTCTGTTTCCCCGCTATGTCCTGCTCTGTCCTCACTGTGTCCCCCGCTGTCTCCCGCTTTGTCCTCTGCTGTGTCGCACTGTGTCCCATTGTGTCCTCGCTGTGTTCCCCGTTGTGTCCTGCTGTGTCCTCACTGTGTCCCCCGCTGTGTCCCGCTATATCCCTCCCTGTGTCCCGCTGTGTCACGCTGTGTCCCGCTGCGTCCCTGCTGAGTCCTGCAGTGTCCCGCCCCTCTGTCCCCTGCTTTGTCCGGCTGTATCCCCCACTGTGACCCGCTGTGTCCCGCTGTGTCCCCCGCTTTGTCCTGCTGGGTGCCCACAGTGTCCCCGCTATGTCCCGCTGTGTCCCACTGTGTCCAGTGGTGTCCCGCCGTGTCCCCCGCGGTGTCCTACTGTGTCTACTGCTGTGTCCCTGCTGTATCCCGCTGTGTTTGCGCTGTGTCCCACGCTCTGTTCCTCTGTGTCCTCGCTGTGTCCCCCAATGTGTCCCTTTGTGTCGCCAGCTGTGTAACCCGCTTTGTCCCAAAGTGTCCCTGCTGTATCGCCGCTGTGTCCTGCTGTGTCCCGCTTTGTCCCACGCTGTGTCCCGCTGTGTCCCCCTGTGTCCTAGCTGTGTCTCCCGATGTATCCCACTGTGTCCCCCGCTGTGTCCCTCAGTGTCCCACTGTGTCTCGCTCTGTCCCCGCTGTGTCCCGCTGTCTCCCGCTGTGTCCCCGCTGTGTGGCCACTTTCCTGCTGTGTAGCCCGCTGTGTCCAGCTTTGTCCCCGCTCTGTCCCGCTGTGTCCCCCTCTCTGTCCCTCGCTGTGTCCGGCTGTGTCCCGTTGTGTCCACCGCTTGGTCCTGGTTTGTCCCCGCAGTGTCCCCGCTGTGTCCCGCTGTGTCCCATTGTGTCCGGTGGTGTCCCGATTTGTCCCCCGCTGTGTCCCCAGCTTAGTCCCCTCTGTTTCCCCGCTGTGTCCCGCTGTGTCCTCGCTGTGTCCCCCGCTGTGTCCCGCTTTGTCCCCGCTGTGGCCCCTGCTGTGTCCCGCTGTGTCCTCGCTGTGTCTCCCACAGTGTCCCGCTGTGTCTTCGCTTTGTCCCCCGCTGCGTCCCGCTGTGTCCCCCACTGTGTCCCACTGTGTCCCGCTTTGTCCCGATGTGTCCTCTCTGTGTCCCCGTGTTTCCCGCTCTATCCCTCGCTCTGTCCCCCTGTGTCCTGCTGTGTCCCGCTGTGTCCCTGTGTGTCCCGCTCTATCCCCTGCTCTGTCCCCCTATGTCCTGCTGTGTCCCGCTGTGTCCCAGCTGTGTACCCCACTGTGTCCCCCAGTGTCGTCGCTGTTTCGACGCTGTGTCCCGCTGTGTCCCGCTGTGTCCTCGCTGTGTTCCCCGCTGTGTCCCGCTGTGTACCCGCTCTGTCCTCCGCTGTGTCCCCCGCTGAATCCCCGCTTTGTCCTCGCTGTGTCCCCCGCTGTGACCGCTCTGTCCCTCTTTTTCCCGCTGTGTCCCCGCTGTGTCCTGCTGTGTCCCCGCTGTGTTCCCGCTGTGTCCTGCTGTATCCCCAGCTCTGTCCCCCAGTGTCCTGCTGTGTCCCGCTGTGTCCCGCTGTGTCCCCCACTGTGTCCCGTTGTGTCCCAGCTGTGTACCCCGCTGTGTCCCCCTGTGTCGTCGCTGTTTCGACGCTGTGTCCCGCTGGGTCCCGCTGTGTCCTCGCTGTGTTCCCCGCTGTGTCCCGCTGTTTCCCCCGCTCTGTCCTCTGCTGTGTCCCCCTCTGAGTCCCGCTCTGTCCCTCGCTGTGTCCTGCTGTATCACGCTGTGTCCCGCTCTGTCCCCGCTGTGTCCCGCTGTGTCCCCCGCTGTGTTCCCCGCTGTGTCCTCGTTGTGTCCCCGCTGTGTCCCGCTCTTTCCTCACAGTGTCCACTGCTGTGTCCCGCTGTGTCCCCTGCTGTGTCCCCCGCTGTGTCCGCTATTTCCCCCGCTTTGTCCCCCGCAGTGTCCCGCTGTGTCCCGCTGTGTCCTCGAATATCCCCTGCTCTGTCCAGCTGTGTCCTCACTGTGTCCCCCGCTGTGTCCCGCTATTTCCCCCGCTGTGTCCCCCGCTGTGTCCCCCGCTGTGTCCCGCTATTTCCCCCGCTTTGTCCCCCGCAGTGTCCCACTGTGTCCCGCTGTGTCCTCGCTTTGTCCTGCAGTGTTCCCCACTCTGTCCCCGCTTTGTCCGGTTGTATCCCTCACTGTGTCCCGCTGTGTCCCCCGCTTTGTCCCGCTCTGTGCTTCCACAGTGTCCCCGCTTTGTCCCGGTGTGTCCCACTGTGTCCAGTGGTGTCCCGCTTTGTCCCCCACTGTGTCACCCGCTGAGTCCATCTGTGTCCCCGCTGTGTTCCGCTGTTTCCCCCTGGGTCCCCCGCTGTGTCCCGCTGTGTCCCGCTGTGTCCCCCGCTGTGTCCCGCTGTGTCCCTGGAGTGTCCCCTCTGTGTCCCCGCTATGTCCTGCTGTGTCCTCGCTGTGTCACCCGCTGTCTACCGCTTTGTCCCGCGCTGTGTCGCACTGTGTCCTGCTGTGTCCTCGCTGTGTCCTCGCTGTGTCCCCCGCTGTGTTCTGCTGTGTCCCGCTGTGTCCCCTGCTGTGTACGCTGTGTCCCCGCAGTGACACTGCTGTGTCCAGCTGTTTCCCCGCTG
>NW_012301278.1:0-3376 GCF_000151885.1 Dipodomys ordii | reverse complement strand
AGCGTGAGACACAGCAGGGGACAGAGAGGGTGACAGCAGGGGACACAGCGAGGAAACAGCGGGACACAGCGGTGACACAGCGGGGACTCAGGGGGTGACACAGCGGGACACAGCGGGGGACACAGCGGGACACAGCGCGGGACAAGGCGGGACACAGTTTGGGACACAGCGTGGGACACAGCGAGACACAGCGGAGACAAAACTGGACACAGCGGGGTACACAGAGGGACACAGCAGGGACACAGCGGGAAAACAGCGTGACACAAAAGGACACAGCGGGACACAGCGGGGGACACAGCGAGGACACAGCGGCACACAGTGGGGGACACAGCAAGGATAGAGCGGGAAACAGCGGGGGACACAGCAGGACATAGCGGGGGACAGAGCGGGACACAGCGGGACTCAGCGGGGGACACAGCAGTACACAGCGGGACACAGCGGGACACAGTAGGGACACAGCGGGGGACACAGCGGGACACAGCGGGGGACACAGAGGGGGACACAGCGGGGAAAAAAGCGAGGCCACAGCAGAACACAGCGTGGGACACAGCGAGGACACAGCGGGACACAGCGGGACACAGCGTCGATACAGCGGGGACACAGCGGGACACAGCGAGGTACACAGCTGGGGACACATCGGGACACAGTGGGGGCACAGCCGGACACAGCGGGACACAGCGGTACACAGCGGGGACACTGCGGAAACATAGTGGGACACAGCGGGGTACACAGCGGGACACAGCGGGACACAGCTTCGGACACAGCAGGGGACAAAGCGGCAGACAGCGGGGGACACAGCGGGACACAGCATGCACAGAGCGGGGACACAGCGTGACACAGCGGGACATAGCGGGGGACACAGCGGGGGACAGCGGAGACAGAGAGGGGGACACAGCGAGGACACAGCGGTGATACAGCTGGACACAACGAAGTACACAGCGGGACACAGCGGGCACACAGCGGGAACACAGCGGGACACAGCGGGGAACACAGGGAGGACACGGCATGACCCAGTGGGACACAGCGTCGATACAGCGGGGACACAGCGGGACACAGCGGGGTACACAGCTGTGGACACAACGGGACACAGTGTGGGCACAGCGGGACAGAGTGGGACACAGATGGGATAAAGCGTGAGACACAGCGGGGGACACAGGGGGGACACAGCGGGACACAGGGGGGACACAGCGAGGACACATTGGGACACAGCGGGGACACAGCGGGACTCAGCGGGGGACACAGCGAGACACAGCGGGACACAGCGGGTCACAGCAGCGACAGAGAGGGTGACACAGAGGGGTACACAGCGGGACACAGCAGTGGACAAATCAGGACACAGCGGGGGACACAGCGAGGACACTGCGGGACACTGCGGGAGACACAGCAAGGACACAGCGGAACACAGTGGAACACAGCGGGACACAGCAGTGACACAGCAGGGGACCCAGCGAGACACAACCGGGGACACAGCGGGACACAGCGGGGCCACAGGGAGGACACAGCAGGACACAGCGGGGGACACAGCGGGAAACAGCGAGGGACACAGCATCGATAGAGCGGGGACACAGCGGGACACAGCGGGGTACACAGCTGGGGACACAACGGGACACAGTGTGGGACATAGCGGGACACAACAGGACACAGTGGGACACAGCGGGACACAGCGGGGGACACAGTGGGACAGAGCAGGGTACACAGCGGGGGACACAGAGGGACCCAGCGGGACACAGCGGGGGACACAGGGGGAACACAGTGGGACACAGCGTGGGACACAGCGAGGACACATTGGGACACAGCGGGGACACAGCAGGACTCAGCGGGGGACACAGCAGTACACAGCGAGACACAGCGGTACACAGCGGAGCACAGCAGGGACACAGCGGGGGATAAAGCCGGACACAGCGGGACACAGCGGGGGACACAGCGGGGGACACAGAGGGGTACACAGCGGGACACAGCAGTGGACAAAGCAGGACACAGTGAGGGACACAACGAGGACACTGCGGGACTCTGCGGGAGACACAGCGAGGAAACAGCGTGACACAGCGGAACACAGCGGGACACAGCAGGGACACAGCAGGGGACACAGCGGGACACAGAGGGGGACACAGCGGGACACAGCGGGGGACACAGCGGGACACAGCGGAGGACACAGCGGGACACAGCGGGACACAGCGGGGGACACAGCGATGACAAAGCGGGACACAGCGGGGATATAGCGGGACTCAACAAGGTCACAGCGGGACACAGCAGGACACATCGGGACACAGCAGGGACACAGCAGGGGACAGAGCGGGACACAGCGGGGGACACAGCGGGACACAGCGGGGGACACAGAGGGAGAGACAGCAGGACACAGCAGGGGACACAGCGAGGATACAGCGGGACACATCTGGGACACAGCGGGAATCAGAGGGGGACACAGCAGGACACAGCGGGACACAGCGGGGACACAGCAGGGACACAGCGGGGGACACAGTGGGACAGAGCAGGGACACAGCAGGGGACACAGAGGGACAGAGCGGGACACAGCGGGGGACACAGGGGGGACACAGCGGGACACAGGGGGGACACAGCGAAGACACATTGGGACACAACGGGGACACAGCGGGACTCAGCGGGGGACATAGCAGTACACAGCGGGACACAGCGGGACACAGCGGGTCACAGCAGGGACAGAGCGGGTGACACAGAGGGGTACACAGCGGGACACAGCAGTGGACAAAGCAGGACACAGTGGGGGACACAGCGAGGACACTGCGGGAGACTGCGGGAGACACAGCAAGGACACAGCGGGACACAGTGGAACACAGCGAGACACAGCAGTGACACAGCAGGGGACCCAGCGGGACACAACCAGGGACACAGCGGGACACAGCGGGGCCACAGGGAGGACACAGCGGGACACAGCTGGACACAGTGGAACACAGCGGGTCACAGCGGGGACAAAGCGGGGATTCAGCGGGGGACACAGCGGGGGACAAACGGGACACCACGGAATACAGCGGGATACAGCGGGACACAGGGGGGACACAGCAGGACACAGCGGGACCACAGAGGGGGACACAGCGGGACACAGCTGGGGACAGAGCGGGGGACAAAGCGGGACACCACGGGTCACAGTGTGTCACATCGGGACACAGCGGCGACACTGCGGGGACACAGCGGAACAAAATGGGGGACACAGCGGGACACAGCGGGAGACAGCATTGGACACAGGAGGGGATAGCAGGGGACAGAGAGGGGACACAGCGGAACACAGCGGTGACAGAGCTGGACACAGCTGGGTACACAGCGGGACATAGAGGACACACAGCGGGGACACAGCGGGACACAGCGGGGAACTCACCGGGACACAGCGGGGGACACAACAAGG
>NW_012301277.1:0-3376 GCF_000151885.1 Dipodomys ordii | reverse complement strand
GCGGGGGACACAGGGAGTACAGAGCGGGACACAGTGGGGACACAGCGGGGACTCAGCGGCGGTCACAGCGGGGGACAAAGTGGGACAATACGGGACAGCGCGGGACACAGCGGGGACAAGGGAGAGACAGAGCGCGACACAGCGAGGACACAGCGGGACACAGCGGGGGACACAGCGAGGACACAGCGGGGAACACAGCGGGACAAAGCAGGGTACACAGCAGGGGACACAGCGGGACACAGCGGGGTACCCAGCGGGAAACAGCGGGGGGCCCAGCGAGGACACAGCAGGACACAGCGGGAGACACAGACAGGAAAACAGCGGGGGACACACCGGGGGACACAGCGGGACACAGCAGGGAACACAGCGAGGACCCAGCGGGACCCAGCGGGACACAGCGGCGATACAGCGGGGATACAGCGTTACACAGTGTGGTACACATCTGTGGACACAAGGGGACATAGTGGGGGCACAGCGGGACACAGCGGGACACAGTGGGACAAAGCGAAGACAAATCATGAGATACAGCGGGGGACAGAGCAGGAGACAGCGGGGGACACAGGGAGGACACAGCAGGGCACAGCGGCACACAGCAGGGACAGAGCGGGACACAGCAGGACACAGCGGGGAACACAGCGAGGACACAGCGGGACACAGCGTCGATACAGCGGGGATACAGCGTTACACAGCGTGGTACACATATGTGGACATAACGGGACACAGTGGGGGCACAGCGGGACACAGAGGGACACAGTGGGACACAGCGAGGACAAATCGTGAGACGAAGCGGGGGACAGAGAGGGAGACAGCGGGGGACACATCGAGGACACAGCAGGGACAGAGCGGGACACAGCGGGACACAGCGGGACACAGCGGTGGACCCAGCGAGGACACAGCGGGACACAGCGGGGGACACAGCGAGGACACAGCGGGACACAGCGGGGGACCCAGCGAGGACACAGCGGGACACAGCGGGGTACCAGCGAGGACACAGCGGGACACAACGGGGGACACAGCGGGACACAAGGGAGGACCCAGCGAGGACACAGCGGGACACAGCGGGGGACACAGCGAGG
This sequence comes from Dipodomys ordii, assembly GCF_000151885.1. Lineage (NCBI taxonomy): Eukaryota > Metazoa > Chordata > Mammalia > Rodentia > Heteromyidae > Dipodomys > Dipodomys ordii. The sequence continues at coordinate 2,300 of NW_012301277.1, read as the reverse complement.
ACACAGCGGGAGAGACAGCGGGGGACACTGCGGGACACAGTGGGGAACACAGCGAGGACACAGCGGGACACAGCGGGACACAGCGTCGATACAGCGGGGATACAGCGTTACACAGCTTGGTACACATCTGTGGACACAACGGGACACAGTGGGAGCACAGCAGGACACAGTGGGACACAGCGAGGACAAATCGTGAGCCGTAGCGGGGGACAGAGCGGGAGACAGCGGGGGACACAGCGAGGACACAGCAGGACACAGCGGAACACAGCAGGGACAGAGCGGGACACAGCGGGACACAGCGAGGGACACAGCGGGACACAGTGGGGGACCCAGCGAGGACACAGCGGGACACAGCGGGGAACACAGCGAGGACACAGCGGGGGACACAGCGGGGGACACTGCGGGACACAGCCGAGCACAGCGAGGACACAGCGGGACCCAGCGGGACACAGCGTCGATACTGCGGGGACACAGCGTTACACAGCGTGGTACACAGCTGTGGACACAACGCGACACAGTGGGGGCACAGCGGGACACAGCGGAACACAGTGGGACACAGCGGGGACAAAGCGTGAGACACAGCGGGGGACAGAGCGGGAGACAGCGGGGGACACAGCGAGGACACAGCGGGACACAGCGGGGGAAACAGCGGGACACAGCGGTGGACACAGGGGGAGAGAGCGGGGGACACAGCGGGACACAGCGGTATAAACAGCGGGACACAGCGGTGGACCCAGCGAGGACCCAGCGGGACCCAGCGGGACACAGCGTCGATACAGCTGGGATACAGCCTTACACAACGTGGTACACATCTGTGGACACAACGGGACACAGTGGGGGCACAGCGGGACAGAGCGGGACACAGTGGGACACAGCGAGGACAAATCGTGAGACACAGCGGGGGACAGAGCGGGAGACAGCGGGGGACACAGCGAGGACACAGCAGTACACAGCGAGACACAGCAGGGACAGAGCGGGACACAGCGGGACACAGCGGGACACAGCGGGACACAGCAGGACACAGCGGAGGACCCAGCGAGGACACAGCGGGACACAGTGGGGGATACAGCGAGGACACAGCGGGGGACACAGCGGGGGACACTGCGGGACACAGCGGGGAACACAGCGAGGACACAGCGGGACCCAGCGGGACACAGCGTCGATACAGCGGGGATACAGCGTTACAAAGCGTGGTTCACATCTGTGGACACAACGGGACACAGTGGGGGCACAGCGGGACACAGTGGGACACAGCGAGGACAAATCGTGAGACGTAGCGGGGGACAGAGCGGGAGACAGCGGGGGACACAGCGAGGACACAGCAGGACACAGCGGGACACAGCAGGGACAGAGCGGGACACAGCGGGACACAGTGGGGTACACAGCGGAACACAGCAGGGGACCCAGCGAGGACACAGCGGGACACAGCGGGGAACACAGCGAGGACACAGCGGGGGACACAGCGGGGGACACTGAGGGACACAGCGGGACACAGCATCGATACAGCGGGGATACAGTGTTACACAGCGTGGTACACAGCTGTGGACACAACGGGACACAGTGGGGGCACAGCGGGACACAGCGGAACACAGTGGGACACAGCGGGGACAAAGCGTGAGACACAGCGGGGGACAGAGCGGGAGACAGCGGGGGACACAGCGAGGACACAGCGGGACACAGCGGGGGAAACAGCGGGACACAGCGGTGGACACAGGGGGAGAGAGCGGGGGACACAGCGGGACACAGCGGTGGAAACAGCGGGACACAGCGGTGGACCCAGCGAGGACCCAGCGGGACCCAGCGGGACACAGTGTCGATACAGCTGGGATACAGCCTTACACAGCGTGGTACACATATGTGGACACAACGGGACACAGTGGGGGCACAGCGGGACACAGCGGGACACAGTGGGACACAGCGAGGACAAATCGTGAGACGAAGCGGGGGACAGAGCGGGAGAGTGCAGGGGGACACAGCGAGGACACAGCAGGACACAGCGGGATACAGCAGGGAACACAGCGAGGACACAGCGGGACCCAGCGGGACCCAGCGTCGATACAGCGGGGATACAGCGTTACACAGTGTGGTACAAATCTGTGGACACAAGGGGACACAGCGGGGGCACAGCGGGACAGAGCGGGACACAGTGGGACACAGCGAGGACAAATCATGAGACACAGCGGGGGACAGAGCAGGAGACAGCGGGGGACACAGCGAGGACACAGCAGTACACAGCGGGACACAGCAGGGACAGAGCGGGACAGAGCGGGACACAGCGGGACACAGCAGGGAACACATGA
>NW_012301276.1:0-3376 GCF_000151885.1 Dipodomys ordii | reverse complement strand
GCAGAAGAAGATGCAGAAGGAGAAGCAGAAGAAGCAGAAGGAGAAGCAGGAAAAGCAGAAGAAGCAGAAGCTGAAGGAGAAGCAGAAGTAGGAGAAGGAGAAGGAGGAGAAGCAGAAGGAGAAGCAGAAGCGGAATGAGAAGCAGAAAGAGAAGCAGGAGAAGCACAAGAAGCAGAAGCAGGAGAAGCCGAAAGAGAAGAAGCAGAAGAAGCAGAAGTAGAAGCAGAAGCAGAAGGAGAAGCAGCAGAAGAAGTAGAACCAGAAATTCAGGCAGGAGAAACAGAAGAAGCAGAAGCAGAAGCAGAAGGAGAAGCAAAAAGAGAAGCAGTAGGAGATGTAGAAGAAGCAGCAGAAGGAGAAGCAGAAGCAGAAGGAGAAGCAGAAAGAGAAGCAGGAGAACCAGAAGAAGCAGGAGAAGCAGAAGCAGAAGAAACAGGAGAAGCCAAAGAATCAGAAGCATAATCTGAAGCAGAAGGAGAAACAGAAGAAGCACAATCTGAAGCAGAAGCAGAAGAAACAGAAATGGTAGAATAAGCAGAAGCAGAAGCACCAGGACAAGCAGAAGAACAAGAAGGAGAAGGCGAAAGAGAAGGATTAGGAGTAGGAGAAGCAAAAGGATAAGCAGAAGCAGAAAGAGACGCAGAAGGAGAAGCAGCAAGAGAAGCAGGAGAAGCAAAAGGAAGAGAAGCAGAAGAAACAGAAGACGCAGAAGCAGAATGAGAAGCAGAAGGAGAAATTGAAGCAGAAGGAGAAGGAGAAGCAGAAGGAGAAGCTGAAGAAGGAGAAGGAGAAGCAGAAAGAGAAGCAGAAAGAGAAGCACAATGAGAAGCAGGAGAAGCAGAAGCAGGAGAAGCAGAAGCAGAAGAAACATAAGAAGGAGAAGAAGCAGAAGGAGAAGCAGAAACAAAAGGAAAAGCAGAAATAGAAGCAGGAGCAGCAGAAGAAGCAGCAGCAGGAGAAGCAGAAGCAGAAGAAGCCGAAGAAGCAGAAGCAGAACCTGAAGCATAAGGAGATACAGGAGAAGCAGAAGAAGCAGAATCTGGAGAAGCAGAAGGAGAAGCAGAAGCAGAAAGAGAAGCAAAAGCAGAAGGAGACGCAGAAGAAACAGAAGAAGCAGAGGCAGTAGCAGAAGATGCAGAAGCAGAAGGAGAAGCAGAAGCAGTAGTAGAAGCAGAAGAAGGAGAAGCATAAAGAGAAACAGAAGCAGAAGCAGGAGAAGCAGAAGCAGGAGAAGCAGAATGAGAAGAAATAGAAGAAGGAGAAGCAGAAGCAGAAAGAGAAGGAGAAGCAGAAAAAGAAGCAGAAGAAGCCGAAGAAGCAAAAGCAGAACCTAAAGCAGAAGGAGAAGCAGGAGAAGCAGAAGAAGCAGAATCTAGAGAAGAAGAAGGAGAACCAGAAGGAGAAGCAGAAGCAGAAAGAGAAGCAAAAGCAGAAGGAGAAGCAGAAGAAACAGAAGAAGCAGAATCAGTAGCAGAAGAAGCTGAAGATGCAGAAGCAGAAAGAGAAGCAGAAGGAATAGCAGAAGAACGAGAAGGAGAAATAGAAGGAGAAGCAGAAGGAGAAGCAGGAAAAGCAGACGAAACAGAAGCAGACGGAGAAGCAGAAGAAGGAGAAGGAGAAGCCAGAGCAGAAGAAGAAGCAGAAGGAAAAGCACAAGCAGAAGGAGATGCAGAAGGAGAAGCAGGAAATGCAGAAGACACAGAAGCAGAAGGAGAAGAAGAAGGAGAAGAATCAGAATCAGAAGAAGCAGAAATAGAAAGAGAAGCCGACGAAGAGAAGCAGAACGAGAAGCAGGAGAAGCAGAAGAAGCACAAGCGGGAGAAGCAGAAGAAGAAACAGAAGAAGGAGAAGGAGCAGAAGCAGGAGAAGCAGAAAGAGAAGCAGGAAAAGCAGAAGAAGCAGAAGCAGGAGAAGCAGAAGGAGAAGAAACAGGAGAAGGACAAGAAGCAGAAAGAGAAGCAGTAGAAGCAGAAGAGGCAGGAAAAGCAGAAGCAGAAGAAAGAGAAGAAGAAGAAGACGAAGAAGAAGAAGAAGCAGATGCAGCATAAGGAGAAGCATAAGGAGAAGCATAAGGAGAAGTATAAGGAGAAGCAGTAGAAGCAGAAGAAGCAGAAGCAGGAGAAGCTGAAGCAGAAGAAAAAGAATAAGCAAAAGAAGCAGAAGCAGAAGCAGTGAGAGAAGCCGAAGAAGGAGAAGGAGAAGGAGCAGCAGAAGGAGAAGCAGAAGCAGAAAGAGAAGAAGAAACAGAAGGAGAACAAGAAGGAGAAGCAGGAGAATCAGAAGAAGCAGAAAGAGAAGGAGAAGAAGGAGAAGCAGAAGTAGAATCCGAAGAAACAGAAGAAGAAGAAGCAGAAGAAACAGAAGCAAAAGAAACAGAAGAAGGAGAAGAGCAGAAGCAGAAGCAGAAGGAGAAGCAGAAGCAGAAGGAGAAGCAGAAAGAGAAGCAGGAGAACCAGAAGAAGCAGGAGAAGCAGAAGCAGAAGAAACAGGAGAAGCCAAAGAAGCAGAAGCATAATCTGAAGCAGAAGGAGAAACAGAAGAAGCACAATCTGAAGCAGAAGCAGAAGAAACAGAAATAGTAGAATAAGCAGAAGCAGAAGCACCAGGACAAGCAGAAGAACAAGAAGGAGAAGGCGAAAGAGAAGGATTAGGAGTAGGAGAAGCAAAAGGATAAGCAGAAGCAGAAAGAGACGCAGAAGGAGAAGCAGCAAGAGAAGCAGGAGAAGCAAAAGGAAGAGAAGCAGAAGAAACAGAAGACGCAGAAGCAGAATGAGAAGCAGAAGGAGAAATTGAAGCAGAAGGAGAAGGAGAAGCAGAAGGAGAAGCTGAAGAAGGAGAAGGAGAAGCAGAAAGAGAAGCAGAAAGAGAAGCACAATGAGAAGCAGGAGAAGCAGAAGCAGGAGAAGCAGAAGCAGAAGAAACATAAGAAGGAGAAGAAGCAGAAGGAGAAGCAGAAACAAAAGGAAAAGCAGGAATAGAAGCAGGAGAAGCAGAAGAAGCAGCAGCAGGAGAAGCAGAAGCAGAAGAAGCCGAAGAAGCAGAAGCAGAACCTGAAGCATAAGGAGATACAGGAGAAGCAGAAGAAGCAGAATCTGGAGAAGCAGAAGGAGAAGCAGAAGCAGAAAGAGAAGCAAAAGCAGAAGGAGAAGCAGAAGCAGAAGGAGAAGCAGAAGAAGGAGAAGGAGAAGCAGAAAGAGAAGCACAACGAGAAGCAGGAGAAGCAGAAGCAGGAGAAGCAGAAGCAGAAGAAACATAGGAAGGAGAAGAAGCAGAAGCAGAAGGAGAAGCAGAAACAGAAGGAAAAGCAGAAAGAGAAGCAGGAGAAGCAGAAGAAGCAGCAGCAGGAGAAGCAGAAGCACAAGAAGCCGAAGAAGCA
>NW_012301275.1:0-3376 GCF_000151885.1 Dipodomys ordii | reverse complement strand
AGGAGAAGCAGAAGGAGAAGCAGAAGAAGCTTAAGGAGAAGCAGAAGGAGAAACAGAAGCAGAAGAAACATCAGAAAGAGAAGCAGAAGCAGAAGAAGATGCAGAAGGAGAAGCAGGAGAAGCAGAAGAAGCAGAAGCAGAAGGGGAAGTAGAAGAAGGAGAAGGAGAAGGAAGAGCCGCAGAAGCAATAGGAGAAGCAGAAAGAGAAGCAGAAGCAGAATGAGAAGCAGAAAGAGAAGCAGGAAAAGCAGAAGAAGCAGGAAAAGCAGAAGCAGAAGAAAGAGAAGAAGACGAAGAAGAAGAAGAAGAAGCATAAGGAGAAGCATAAGGAGAAGCATAAGGAGAAGTATAAGGAGAAGCAGTAGAAGCAGAAGAAGCAGAAAGAGGAGAAGCAGAAGCAGAAGAAAAAGAATAAGCAAAAGAAGCAGAAGCAGAAGTAGTGGGAGAAGCAGAAGAAGGAGAAGGAGAAGGAGCAGCAAAGGAGAAGCAGAAGCAGAAAGAGAAGCAGAAACAGAAGGAGAACAAGAAGGAGTAGTAGGAGAATCAGAAGAAGCAGAAAGAGAAGGAGAAGAAGGAGAAGCAGAAGTAGAATCAGAAGAAACAGAAAGAAGAAGAAGCAGAAGAAACAGAAGCAAAAGAAACAGAAGAAGGAGAAGAGCAGAAGCAGAAGCAGAAGGAGAAGCAGAAGGAGAAGCAGAAAGAGAAGCAGGAGAAGCAGAAGAAGCAGGAGAAGCAGAAGCAGAAGAAACAGGAGAAGCCGAAGAAGCAGAAGCAGAATCTGAAGCAGAAGGAGAAACAGAAGAAGCACAATCTGAAGCAGAAGCAGAAGAAACAGAAATAGTAGAATAAGCAGTAGCAGAAGCACCAGGACAAGCAGAAGAACAAGAAGGAGAAGGCGAAAGAGAAGGATTAGGAGTAGGAGAAGCAAAAGGATAAGCAGAAGCAGAAAGAGACGCAGAAGGAGAAGCAGCACGAGAAGTAGGAGAAGCAGGAGAAGCAGAAGCAAGAGAAGCAGAAGAAACAGAAGACGCAGAAGCAGAATGAGAAGCAGAAGGAGAAATTGAAGCAGAAGGAGAAGGAGAAGCAGAAGGAGAAGCAGAAGAAGGAGAAGGAGAAGCAGAAAGAGAAGCAGAAAGAGAAGCAGAAAGAGAAGCACAACGAGAAGCAGGAGAAGCAGAAGCAGGAGAAGCAGAAGCAGAAGAAACATAAGAAGGAGAAGAAGCAGAAGCAGAAGGAGAAGCAGAAACAGAAGGAAAAGCAGAAATAGAAGCAGGAGCAGCAGTAGAAGCAGCAGCAGAAGAAGCAGAAGCAGAAGAAGCCGAAGAAGCAGAAGCAGAACCTGAAGCATAAGGAGATACAGGAGAAGCAGAAGAAGCAGAATCTGGAGAAGCAGAAGGAGAAGCAGAAGCAGAAAGAGAAGCAAAAGCAGAAGGAGAAGCAGAAGGAGAAGCAGAAGAAACAGAAGAAGCAGAGGCAGTAGCAGAAGATGTAGAAGCAGAAGGAGAAGCAGAAGGAGAAGGAGAAGCAGAAGGAGAGAGAGAGAGAGAGAGAGAGAGATAAGGAGAAACAGAAGGAGAAGCAGAAAGAGATGCAGAAGATGGAGCAGGAGAAGGAAAAGCAGCAGGAGAAGCAGAAAGAGAAGCAGAAGGAGAAGCAGGAGATGCAGAAACAAGAGAAGCAGAAGCAGAAGAAACAGGAGAAGGACAAGAAGCAGAAGCAGAAGGAGAAGCAGAAACAGAAGGAGAAGCAGAAAGAGAAGGAGGGGAAGCAGAAGAAGCAGAAGCAGGAGAAGCAGAAGCATAAGAATCCGAAGAAGCAGAAGCAGAACCTGAAGCAGGAGGAGAAGCAGAAGAAGCAGAATCTGGAGAAACAGAAGGAGAAGCAGAAGGAGAAGCAGAAGCAGAAAGAGAATCAAAAGCAGAAGGAGAAGCAGAAGAAACAGAAGAAGTAGAAGCAGTAGCCGTTGTAGCAGAAGCAGAAGCAGAAGGAAAAGCAGAAGAACAAGAAGGAGAAGGAGAAACAGAAGGAGAAGCAGAAGGAGAAGCAGAAAGAGAAGCAGGTAAAGCAGAAGAAGAAGAAGTACAAGGAGAATCAGAAGGAGAAGCAGAAGCAGGAGAAGGAGAAGCAGAAGCAGAAGAAGATGCAGAAGGAGAAGCAGGAGAAGCAGAAGAAGCAGAAGCAGAAGGAGAAGCAGGAAAAGCAGAAGAAGCAGAAGCAAAAGGAGAAGCAAAAGAAGGAGAAGCAGAAGCACAAGAAGAAGCATAAGGACAAGCAGAAGCAGAAGGAGATGCAGAAGGAGAAGCAGGAGAAGCAGAAGAAGCAGAAGCTGAAGGAGAAGCAGAAGTAGGAGAAGGTGGATAAGCAGAAGCAGAAGGAGAAGCAGAAGAGGAATGAGAAGCAGAAAAAGAAGCACGAGAAGCACAATAAGCAGAATCAGGAGAAGCCGAAAGAGTAGAAGCAGAAGAAGCAGAAACAGAAGCAGAAGTAGAAGCAGAAGCAGAAGGAGAAGCAGCAGAAGAAGTAGAACCAGAAATTCAGGCAGAGAAACAGAAGAAGCAGAAGCCGAAGGAGAAGCAAAAAGAGAAGCAGAAGGAAAAGTAGAAGAAGCAGCAGAAGGAGAAGCAGCAGAAGAAGCAGAAAAACAAGCAGGAGAAGCAGAAGCAGAAAGAGAAGTAGAAGCAGAAGAAGCAGAAGCAGAAGAAGAAGCAGTAGAAGCATAAGAAGCAGAAGCAGGAGAAGCAGAAGCAGAAGAAAAAGAAGAAGCATAAGAAGCAGAAGCAGAAGCAGAGGGAGAAACAGAAGAAGGAGAAGGAGCAGCAGAAGGTGAAGCAGAAGGAGATGCAGAAACAGAAAGTGAAGCAGAAACAGAAGGAGAAGAAGAAGGATTAGTTGGAGAATCAGAAGAAGCAGAAGCAGAAAGAGAAGCAGAAGAAGGAGAAGCAGAAGCAGAGGAAAGGAAGGAGAAGCAGAAGAAGCAGAAGCGGGAGAAGCAGAAGAAGAAGAAGAAACAGAAGAAGGAGAAGGAGCAGAAGGAAAAGCAGAAGCAGAAGGAGAAGCACAAGAAGGAGTAATTGAAGGAGAAGGAGAATGGCACGGAGAAGCAGAAGGAGAAGTAGGAGAAGCAGAAGAAGAAAAAGCAGGAGAAGTAGAAGCAGAAGAAGGAGAAGAGCAGAAGCAGAAGGAGAAACAGAAGCAGAAGGAAAAGCAGAAGAAGCAGAAGCTGATGCAGAAGAAGAAGAAGAAACAGAAAAAGCAGAAGAAGCAGAAGAAGAAGCAGCAGGAGAAGCAGAAGAAGAAGAACGAGAAAGAGAAAGAGAAGGAGAACCAGAAGGATAAGCAGAAGCAGAAAGAGAAGCAGGAGAAGCAGAAGAAGCTG
>NW_012301274.1:0-3377 GCF_000151885.1 Dipodomys ordii | reverse complement strand
TCAGTGAGTCCCTGCTGTGTCCCTGCTGTGTCCCGCTGTGTCCTGTGTCCCCTGCTGTGTTCCGCTGTGTCCTCGCTGTTTCCCCCGTTGTGTCCCGCTGTGTCCTCGCTGTGTCCCCCGCTGTGTCCAGCTGTGTCCCGCTGTGTCCTCGCTGTGTCCCAAGCTGTGTTCCGCTGTGTCCTCGCTGTATCCCCCGATGTGTCCCGTTGTGTCCCCAGGTGTGTACCCCGCTGTGTCCTGCTGTGTACCCACTGTATCGACGCTGTGTCCCGCTGTGTCCCGCTGGGTCCTGTCTGTGTCCACAGCTGTGTCCCGCTGTGTCGCATGCTGTGTCCCGCTGTGTCCACCGCTGTGTCCCGCTGTGTCCACTGCTGTGTCCCCGCTTTGTCCCGCTGTGTCTTCACTGTGTTCCCCTCTGTGTCCCGCTGTGTACCCATCTGTGTCCCCCGCTGTTTCCCGCTGTGTCCCGCTGTGTACTGCTGTGTCCCCCACTGAGTCCCGCTGTGTCCCTGCTGTGTCCCAATGTGTCCTCGCTGTGTCCCACGCTGTGTCCCGCTGTGACCCGCAGGGTCACTGCTGTTTCCAGCTGTGTCCCGCTGTGTTCCGTAGGTTCCCGCTTTGTCCCCCGCTGTGTCCCCCGCTGAGTCCCCGCTGTGTCCCTGCTGTGTCCCGCTGTGTCCTCCCTGTGTCCCTCGCTGTGTTCTGCACTGTCCTCCGCTGTGTCCCTCTGTGTCCCGCTGTGTCCTCCGCTGTATCGATGCTTTGTCCTGCAGGGTCCCGCTGTGTCCTGCTGTGTCCCCCGCTTTGTCCCGCTGTATCGACGCTGTGTCCCGCTGTGTCCCGCTGAGTCCTCGCTGTGTCCCCCGCTCTGTCTGCTGTGTCCCCTGCTGTGTCCCGCTGTGTCTACTGCTGTCCCTGCTGTGTCCCGCTGTGTCCAGCTATGTCCCGTTGTGTCCTCGCTGTGTCCCACGCTGTGTTCCGCTTTGTCCTCGCTGTTTCACCCGATGTGTCCCTTTGTGTCCTCGCTGTGTTCCCCGCTGTGTCCCGCTGTGTCCCCTTCTGTGTCCCCCTCTGTGTCCCGCTGTGTCCCCCGTTGTGTCCCTATGTATCCCGCTGTGTACTGCTATGTCCCCTGCTTTGTCCCGCTGTGTCCCCGCAGTGTCCCCCCTGTGTCCCGCTGTATCACACTGTGTCCCTTGGTGTCCCGCTTTGTCCCCCACTGTGTCCCCCGGTGAGTCCCCGCTGTGTCCCCGCTATGTCCCTCTGTGTCCTCCCTGTGTCCCCCGCTGTGTCCCGCTGTGTCCCCGCTGTGTCACAATGTGTCCTCGCTGTGTCCCCCGCTGTGTCCCGTTGTGTTCCCCCTGTGTCCCCCACTGTGTGCCGCTCTGTCCCTGCTGTGTCCCGCTGTGTACTGCTGTGTCCTTGCTGTATCCCCTGCTGTCTCCAGCTCTGTCACCCGCTGTGTCACCTGCTGGGTCCCGCTGTGTCCCCCGCTTTGTCCCGCTGTGTGCCCGCAGTGTCCCCGCTGTGTCCCGCTGTGTCACACTGTGTCCCATGGTGTCCCGCTTTGTCCCACGTTGTGTCCCCCGCTGAGTCCCCTCTGTGTCGCCTCTGTGTCCCGCTGTGTCCCGCTGTGTCCCGCTGTATCCCGCTGTGTCCCCGCTGTGCGCCAGCTGTGTCCCGCTGTGTCCCGCTGTGTCCTCGCTGTGTCCCCCGCTGTGTCCCGCTATGTCTCCACTGTGTCCCCAGCTGTGTCCCGCTGTGTCCCGCTGTGTACCTCGCTGTGTCCTCGCTGTGTACCTCTGTGTACCCTGCTGTGTCCAGCTTTTTCCCCGCTGTGTCTCGCTGTGTCCCACGCTCTGTCCCCCACTGTGTCCCGCTGTGTTCCCCGCTGTGTCCCGCTGTGTCCCGCTGTGTCCCCCGCTGTGTCCCGCTATGTCCCCGCAGGGTCACCTCTGTTTCCCGCTGTGTCCCGCTGTGTTCTGGGTGTCCCACTTTGTCCCCCGCTTCTGTCTCACGCTTTGTCCCCGCTGTGCCCCCACTGTGTCCCGTTTTGTCCACAGCTGTGTACCACACTGTGTAACGCTGTGTCGCCGCTGTATCGACGCTGTGTCCCACTGTGTCGCGCTGTGTCCTCGCTTAGTTCCCCGCTGTGTCCCGCTGTGTCCTCGCTGTGTTCCCTGCTGTGTCCCGCTGTGTCCCCCGCTGTGTCCCGCTGTGTCCCTCTGTGTCCCTGCTGTGTTCCACTGTATCCCCGCTGGGTCCAGCAGTGTCCCCGCTGTGTCCCGCTGTGTACGCCGCTGTGTCCAGCTGTGTCCCCCGCTGTGTCCAGCTTTGTCCCCGCTGTGTCTCGCTGTGTCCCACGCTCTGTCCCCCACTGTGTCCCGCTGTGTCCCCCTGTGTTCCGTGGTGTCCCGCTTTGTCCCCCGCTCTGTCCCCCACTGAGTCCCCGCTGTGTGACCGCTGTGTCATGCAGTGTTCTCGCTGTGTCCCCCCGTGTCTCCCACTCTGTCCCCCGCTCTGTCTCACGCTTTGTCCCCGCTGTGCCCCCACTGGGTCCCGTTTTGTCCACAGCTGTGTACCACACTGTGTAACGCTGTGTCCCCGCTGTATCGACGCTGTGTCCCGCTGTGTCCTCACTGTGTTCCCCGCTGTGTCCCACTGTGTCCTCGCTGTGTTCCCTGCTGTATCGACGCTGTGTCCCGCTGTGTCCCGCTGTGTCCTCGCTGTGTTCCCCGCTGTGTCCCGCTGTGTCCCCCGCTGTGTCCCCCGTTGTTTCCTCGCTGTATCCCCCGCTGTGTCCCGCTGTGTTCCCCGCTGTGTCCGGCTGTGTCCCCTTGTATCCCCCGCTGTGTCCCGCTGTGTCCCCCCCCTGTGTCCCTCTCTGTGTCCCGCTGTGTCTTGCGCTGTGTCCCGCTGTGTCCACTGTTGTGTCCCCGCTGTGTCCCGCTGTGTCCCCCGATGTATCCCGCTGTGTCCTCGCTGTGTGCCTCGCTGTGTAGCGCTGTGTCCCGCTGTGTCCCCTGCTGTGTCCCCCGCTGTGTCCTGCTGTGTCCCCGCTGTGTCCCGCTGTGCACACTGCTGTGTCCCTGCTGTGTCCCGCTGTGTCCCCTCTCTGTCCCCTGCTGTCCCCCGCTGTGTCCCCCGCTGTGTCCCGCTGTGTCCCGCTGTGTCCCCCGCTTTGTCCCGCTGTCTCCCTGCAGTGTCCCCGCTGTGTCCTGCTGTGTCACACTGTGTCCCGTGGTGTCCCGCATTGTCCCCCGCTGTGTCCTCGCTGTGTTTCCCGCTGTGTCCCGCTGTGTACCCCTCTGTGTCCCCCGCTGTGTGCCGCTGTGTACCCCGCTGTGTCCAGCTGTGTCCTCGCTGTGTCCCCTGCT
>NW_012301273.1:0-3377 GCF_000151885.1 Dipodomys ordii | reverse complement strand
CTGCTTCTCCAGCTTCTCATCTGCTTCAGGTTCTCCTTTTGCTTCTCCGGCTTCTTCTGCTTCTATTTCTGCTTCTCTTTCTGTTTCTGCTTCTCTTTCTGCTTCTACTTCTCTCCTCTTCTATTTCTTCTGCTTCTGCTTCTCCTGCTTCTGCTTCTCCTGCTTCTCTTCTGTTTCTCTTTATGCTTCTCCTTCTGCTTCTCCTTCTTCTGCTTCTACTACTGCTTCTGCTTCTCCTTCTGCATCTTCTTCTGTTTCAATCTCTCCTTCTTCTGCTTTTCATTCTGCTACTGCTTCTCCTGCTTCTGCTTCTTCTGCTTTTACTGCTTCTCCTTCTCCTTCTCTTTCTGCTTCTGCTTATCCTTCTGTTTCTCCTACTCCTAATCCTTCTCTTTCTCCTTCTCCTTCTTCTTCTTCTGCTTCTCTTACTGCTTCTTCTTCTGCTTCTTCCTCTTTTTCTGTTTCTTCTTCTTCTGATTCAGCTTCTGCTTCTTCTGCTTCTCCTTCTGCTTCTGCTTCTGCTCTTCTCCTTCTTTTGTTTATTCTGCTTCTGTTTCTCCTGCTTCTTCTTCTTCTGCTTCTCCTACTTCTCCTTCTGCTTCTCCGTCTCATTCTCCTTCTTCAATTTCTCCTTCTTGTGCTTCTCATTCTGCATCTGCTTCTCCTGTTTCTGCTTCTTCTGTTTCTCCTTTTGCTTCTCCTTCTGCTTCTCTTTCTGCTTCTTATTCTGCTTCTGCTCCTCCTACTCCTAATCCTTCTCTTTCTCCTTCTTCTTCTTCTGCTTCTCGTTCTGCTTCTGCTTCTTCTGCTTGTTCTGTTTATTCTGCTTCTGCTTTTCCAGCTTCTGCTGCTTCTGCTTCTCCTTCTGCTTCAGGTTCTCCTTCTGATTCTTCGGCTTCTTCTGTTTCTTCTGCTTCTGCTTCTCCTGCTACTGCTTCTTCTGCTTCTTCTGCTTCTCTTTCTGCTTCTCCTTCTGCTTCTGCTTCTCCTTCTGCTCCTTCTCCTTCTTCTGTTTCTTCTTCTTCTTCTGCTCCTCCTGCTTCTGCTTCTTCTGCTTCTCCTGCCTCTCCTTCTGCTTCTGCTTCTCCTCCTTCTCCTTCTCCTACTTCTGCTTCTCCTTCAGCTTCTGCTTCTTCTGCTTCTCCTGCTTCTCCTTCTGCATCTCCTTCTGCTTGTGCTTGTCCTTATGCTTCTTCTTCTGCCTCTGCTTCTCCTTCTCCTTCTTTTGCTTCTCCTTTTGCTTCTGCTTCTTCTGCTTTTCCTGCTTCTCCTTCTGCTTCTGCTTCTTCTGCTTCTCCTTCTGCATCTTCTTCTGCTTCTGCTTCTCCTTCTCCTTCTTCTGCTTCTCCTTCTGATTCTCCTTCTGCTTCTTCTTCTTCTTCTGCTTTACCTGCTTCTCTTTCTGCTTCTCCTTCTGCTTCTCCTTCTGTTTCTCCTTCTCCTTCTTGTTCTTCTGCTTTTCCTTCTGCTTCTGCTACAACTGCTACTGCTTCTACTTCTTCTGTTTCTTCTGCTTCTCCTTCTGCTTTTGATTCTCTTTCTGCTTCTGCATCTCCTTCTGCTTCTCATTCTGCTTCTTCTGCTTCATTCTGCTTCTCCTGCTTCTCCTTCTGCTTGAGGTTCTGCTTCTGCTTCGTCGGATTCTTATGCATCTGCTTCTCCTGCTTCTGCTTCTTCTGCTTCCCCTCCATCTCTTTCTGCTTCTCCTTCTGCTTCTGCTTCTTGTCCTTCTCCTGTTTCTTCTGCTTGTTCTTCTCCTGTTTCTGCATTTCCTGCTTCTCCTTCTGCTGCTCTTTCTTTTTCTCCTGCCGCTTTTCCTTCTACTGCTCCTTCTTCTGCTTCTCTTTCTGCTTCTACTCCTGTTTCTCCTTCTCCTTCTCCTTCTAGATCTTCTGCTTTTCCTTCTGCTTCTCCTTCTGCTTCTGAATCTTCTGCTTCTTCTGATACTGCCTGTGCTTCTTCTGTTTCTTCTGCTTCTCCTTCTGCTTTTGCTTCTCTTTCTGCTTCTGCTTCTCCTTCTGCTTCTCCAGATTCTGCTTCTTCTGCTTCTCCTGCTTCTCCTTCTGCTTCAGGTTCTGCTTTTTCTTTTTCGGCTTCTTCTGCTTCTGCTTCTTCTGCTTCTCCTGCTTCTCTTTCTGCTTTTCCTTCTGTTTCTGCTTCTCCTTCTGCTTCTGCTTCTTCCCCTTCTTCTGTTTCTTCTGCTTCGGCTTATCCAGCTTCTGCTTCTCCTGCTTCTCGTTCTGCTTCTCTTTCTCCTTCTCCTTGTCCTTCTCCTTCTTCTGCTTCTTCTTCTGCTTCTGCTTCTCTTTCTGCTTCTGCTTCTGCTTCAATTTCTCCTTCTGCTTCTCATTCTGCTTCTGCGCCTTCTCTTTCTTCTGCTTCTCCTGCTTCTTCTTCTCCTGCTACTCCTACTTCTCGTGCTGCTTCTCCTTTTGCGTCTCTTTCTGGTTCTGCTTATCCTTTTGCTTCTCCTACTCCTAATCCTTCTCTTTCGCCTTCTCCTTCTTCTTCTTCATCTTCTCCTGGTGCTTCTGCTTCTGCTTATTCTACTATTTCTGTTTCTTCTGCTTCTGCTTCAGATTGTGCTTCTTCTGTTTCTCCTTCTGCTTCAGATTCTGCTTCTGCTTCTTCGGCTTCTCCTGTTTCTTCTGCTTCTTCTTCTCCTGCTTCTTCAGCTTCTCCTGCTTCTCTTTCTGCTTCTCCTTCTGCTTCTTCTTTTCCTTCTGCTTTTGCTTCTGCTCTTCTCCTTCTTCTGTTTCTTTTGCTTCTGTTTCTTCTTCTTCTTCTTCTTCTTCTTCTGTTTCTTCTGATTCTACTTCTGCTTCTCCTTCTTCTACTTCTCTTTCTGTTTCTACTTCTGCTTCTTCTGATTCTCCTGCTTCTCCGTTTTTCTCCTTCTGTTTCTGCTTCTCTTTCTGCTTCTGCTTCTCCTTCTGCTGCTCCTTCTCCTTCTTCTGCTTCTCCCACTGCTTCTGCTTCTGCTTCTTTTGCTTATTCTATTTCTTCTGCTTCTCCTGCATCTACTGCTTCTCCTTATGCTTCTCCTTATGCTTCTCCTTATGCTTCTCCTTATGCTTCTCCTTATGCTTCTCCTTCTCCTTCTTCTTCTTCTTCTTCTTCTTCTTCTTCTTCTTCTTCTTCTTCTTCTTCTTCTTCTTCTTCTTCTTCTTCTTCTTCTTCTTCTTCTTCTCTTTCTTCTGCTTCTCCTGGTTTTTCTGCTTCTACTGCTTCTCTTTTTGCTTCTCATTCTCATTCTGCTTCTGCTTCTCCTTCTGCTTCTCCTATTGCTTCTGCTGCCCTTCCTTCTCCTTCTCCTACTTCTGTTTCTCCTTCTGCTTCTGCTTCTGCTGCTTCTCCTGCTTCTCCTTCTGCATCTT
>NW_012301272.1:0-3377 GCF_000151885.1 Dipodomys ordii | reverse complement strand
TGCTTCTGCTTCTTCTGCTTCTAATTCTTCTCCTTATGCTTCTTCTTCTTCTTCTTCTTCTTCTTCTTCTTCTTCTTCTTCTTCTTCTTCTTCTTCTTCTTCTTCTTCTTCTTCTTCTTCTTCTTCTTCTTCGTCGTCGTCGTCTTCTTCTTCTTCTTCTTCTTCTTCTTCGTCGTCGTCTTCTTCTTCTTCTTCTTCTTCTTCTTCTTCTTCTTCTTCTTCTTCTTCTTCTTCTTCTTCTTCTTCTCTTTATTCTGCTTCTTCTTTTCCTGCTTTTTCTGCTTCCACTCCTTCTCTTTCTTCTTCTCATTCTGCTTCTGCTTCTCCTTCTGCTTCTCCTATTGCTTCTGCGGCTCTTCCTTCTCCTTCTCCTACTTCTACTTCTCCTTCTGTTTCTGCTTCTTCTGCTTCTCCTGGTTCTCCTTATGCATTTCTTCTGCTTCTGCTTCTCCTTGTGCTGCTTCTTCTGCTTGTGTTTCTCCTTCTGCTTCTCCTTCTGCTTCTTCTGCTTCTCCTTCTGATTCTCCTTCTCCTTCTGCTTCTGTTTCTCTTTCTCCTTCTTGTTCTCCTGCTTTTCCTTCTGCTTCTCCTTCTGCTGCAACTGCTACTGCTTCTGCTTCTTCTGTTTCTTCTGCTTCTCCTTCTGCTTTTGATTCTCTTTCTGCTTCTGCTTCTCCTTCAGCTTGTCATTCTGCTTCTCCAGATTCTGCTTCTTCTGCTTCTCCTGCTTCTCCTTCTGCTTCAGTTTCTGCTTTTGCTTCTTCGGATTCTTATGCTTCTGCTACTCCTGCTTCTGCTTCTTCTGCTTCCCCTCCTTATCTTTCTGCTTCTCCTTCTGTTTCTGCTTCTCCTTTTGCTTCTGCTTCTTGTCCTTCTCCTGTTTCTTCTGCTTCTGCTTCTCCTGCTTCTGCTTCTTCTGCTTTTCCTGCTTCTCTTTCTGCTTCTCCTTCGGCTTCTGCTCCTTCTCCTTCTTCTGTTTCTTCTTCTGCTGCTTCTCCGTCTGCTTCTGCTTCTTCTGCTTTTCCTGATTCTCTTTCTGCTTATCCTTCTGCTTCTCCTTCTGTTTCTCCTTTTCCTTCTCGTTCTTCTGCTATTCCTTCTGCTTCTCTTTCTGCTTCTGCATCTTCAGCTTCTTCTACTGCTTCTGCTTCTTCTGTTTCTTCTGCTTCTCCTTCTGCTTTTGCTTCTCTTTCTGCTTCTGCTTCTCCTTCTGGTTCTCCTTCTTCTTCTCGAGATTCTTCTTCTTCTGCTTCTCCAGCTTCTCCTTCTGCTTCAGGTTCTCCTTTTGCTTCTTCGTCTTCTTCTGCTTCTATTTCTGCTTCTCCTTCTGTTTCTGCTTCTCTTTCTGCTTCTGCTAGTTCTCCTTCTTCTATTTCTTCTGATTCTGCTTCTCCTGCTTCTGCTTCTCCTGCTTCTCCTTCTGTTTCTCTTTATGCTTCTCCTTCTGTTTCTGCTTCTCTTTCTGCTTCTTTTCTGCTTCTGCTTGTTCTCCTTCTTCTATTTCTTCTGATTCTGCTTCTCCTGCTTCTGCTTCTCCTGCTTCTCCTTCTGTTTCTCTTTATGCTTCTCCTTCTGTTTCTGCTTCTCTTTCTGCTTCTGCTTGTTCTCCTTCTTCTATTTCTTCTGATTCTGCTCTCCTGCTTCTGCTTCTCCTGCTTCTCCTTCTGTTTCTCTTTATGCTTCTCCTTCTGCTTTTCCTTCTTCTGCTTCTACTACTGCTTCTGCTTCTGCTTCTCCTTCTGCATCTTCTTCTGTTTCAATTTCTCCTTCTTCTGCCTTTCATTATGCTTCTGCTTTTCCTGCTTCTGCTCCTTCTGCTTCTCCTGCTTCTCCTTCTCCTTCTCTTTCTGCTTCTGCTTATCCTTCTGTTTCTCCTACGCCTAATCCTTCTCTTTCTCCTTCTTCTTCTTCTGCTTCTCCTGCTGCTTCTTCTTCTGCTTCTTCTGCTTTTTCTGTTTCTTCTTCTTCTGCTTCCGCTTCTGCTTCTTCTGCTTCTCCTTCTGCTTCTGCTTCCCTTCTGCTTCTGCTTCTGCTCTTCTCCTTCTTCTGTTTCTTCTGCTTCTTCTTCTCCTGCTTCTGCTTCTTCTTCTTCTGCTTCTTCTCCTTATGCTTCTCCTCTCTCTCTCTCTCTCTCTCTCTCTCTTCTTCTTCTTCTTCTTCTTCTTCTTCTTCTTCTTCTTCTTCTTCTTCTTCTTCTTCTTCTTCTTCTTCTTCTTCTTCTTCTTCTTCTCTTTCTTCTGCTTCTTCTTTTCCTGCTTCTTCTGTTTCTACTGCTTCTCTTTCTGCTTCTCATTCTGCTTCTGCTTCTCCTTCTGCTTCTCCTATTGCTTCTGCGACTCTTCCTTCTCCTTCTCCTACTTCTACTTATCCTTCTGCTTCTTCTGCTTCTCCTGCTTCTCCTTTTGCATCTTCTTCTGCTTCTCCTTCTTCTCGTTCTGCTTCTCTTTCTGCTTCTCCTGCTTCTGCTTCTCCTGCTTCTGCTTCAATTTCTCCTTCTGCTTCTCATTCTGCTTCTGCATCTTCTGTTTTTTCTGCTTCTCCTGCTTCTGCTTCTCCTGCTTCTCCTACTTCTCGTGCTGCTTCTCATTCTGCGTCTCTTTCTGCTTCTGCTTATCCTTTTGCTTCTCCTACTCCTAATCCTTCTCTTTCACCTTCTCCTTCTTCTGTTTCTCCTGCTGCTTCTGCTTCTGCTTATTCTACTATTACTGTTTCTTCTGCTTCTGCTTCAGATTGTGCTTCTTCTGTTTCTCCTTCTGCTTCAGATTATGATTCTGCTTCTTCGGCTTCTCCTGTTTCTTCTGCTTCTGCTTCTCCTGCTTCTCCTGCTTCTCTTTCTGCTTCTCCTTCTGCTTCTGCTTCTCCTTCTGCTTCTGCTTCTGTTCTTCTCCTTCTTCTGTTTTTTTGCTTCTGGTTCTTCTGCTTCTCCTTCTTCTGTTTCTTCTGATGCTACTTCTGCTTCTCCTTCTTCTCCTTCTCTTTCTGCTTCTACTTCTGCTTCTTCTGATTCTCCTGCTTCTCATTCTTGTTCTCCTTCTGTTTCCTCTTCTCATTCTGCTTCTGCTTCTCCTTCTGCTGCTCCTTCTCCTTATCCTTCTTCTGATTCTCCCCCTGCTTCTGGTTCTGCTTCTTTTGCTTATTCTTTTTCTTCTGCTTCTGCTTCTCCTGCTTCTGCTTTTTCTGCTTCTACTGCTTCTCCTTATGCTTCTCCTTATGCTTCTCCTTATGCTTCTCCTTATGCTTCTTCTTCTTCTTCTTCTTTTTCTTCTTGTTCTTCTTCTTCTTCTTCATCTTCTTCTTCTTCTTCTTCTTCTTCTTCTCATCGTCTTCTTCTCTTCTCTCTCTCTCTCTATTTCTTCTCTTATCTCTCTCGTCTTCTC
>NW_012301271.1:0-3378 GCF_000151885.1 Dipodomys ordii | reverse complement strand
TTCTCCTGCTTCTGCTTCTCCTGCTTCTCCTACTTCTCGTGCTGCTTCTCCTTCTGCGTCTCTTTCTGCTTCTGCTTATCCTTTTGCTTCTCCTACTCCTAATCCTTCTCTTTCGCCTTCTCCTTCTCCTTCTTCTGCTTCTCCTTCTCCTTCTCCGTCTCATTCTCCTTCTCCTTCAATTCCTCCTTCTTGTGCTTCTGTTTCTGTTCTGTTTCTGTTTCTCCTGCTTCTGCTTCTGTTTCTCCTTCTGCTTCTCCTTCTGCTTCTCTTTCTGCTTCTTATTCTGCTTCTGCTCCTCCTACTCCTAATCCTTCTCTTTCTCCCTCTTCTTCTGCTTCTCGTTCTGCTTCTGCTTCTTCTGCTTGTTCGGTTTCTTGTGCTTCTGCTTTTCCAGCTTCTGCTGCTTCTGCTTCTCCTTCTGCTTCAGGTTCTCCTTCTGATTCTTCGGCTTCTTCTGTTTCTTCTGCTTCTGCTTCTCCTGCTACTGCTTCTTCTGCTTCTCTTTCTGCTTCTCCTTCTGCTTCTGCTTCTCCTTCTGTTCCTTCTCCTTCTTCTGTTTCTTCTTCTTCTTCTTCTTCTTCTTCTTCTTCTGCTTCTCCCGCTTCTGCTTCTTCTGCTTCTCCTGCTTGTCCTTCTCCTTCTGCTTCTCCTTCTCCTTCTTCTGCTTCTGCTTCTTCTGATTCTCCAACTTCTCCTTCTTCTTCTCCTTCTATTTCTGCTTCTCTTTCTGCTTCTGCATCTCCTTCTGCTTCACCTTCTGCTACTCCTTCTCTTTCTTCTGTTTCTCCCTCTGCTTCTGCTTCTTATGCTTCTTCCTTTTCTTCTGGTTCTGCTTCTCCTGCTTCTGCTTCTTATGCTTCTACTGCTTCTTCTGCTTCTTCTGCTTCTACTTCTCTTTCTGCTTCTGCTTCTCCTGCTTGTTTTTCTGCTTCTTCTGCTGCTTTTTCTACTTCTCCTTCTGCTTCTCTTTTTGCTTCTCCTTCTGCTTCTGCTTCTTCTGTTTCTGCTGCCTGAATTTCTGGTTCTACTTCTTCTGCTGCTTCTCCTTCTGCTTCTGCTTCTCCTTCTGCTTCTGTTTGTGCTTCTTCTCTTTCGGCTTCTCCTGCTTCTGCTTCTTGTCCTCCTCCTGCTTCTCTTTCTGCTTCTCATTCTGCTTCTGCTTCTCCTTCTGCTTCTGCTTCTCCTCCTTCTCCTTCTCCTAATTCTGCTTCTCCTTCAGCTTCTGCTTCTTCTGCTTCTCCTGCTTCTCCTTCTGCATCTCCTTCTGCTTGTGCTTGTCCTTATGCTTCTTCTTCTGCCTCTGCTTCTCCTTCTCCTTCTTTTGCTTCTCCTTCTGCTTCTGCTTCTTCTGCTTTTCCTGCTTCTCCTTCTGCTTCTGCTTCTTCTGCTTCTCCTTCTGCATCTTCTTCTGCTTCTGCTTCTCCTTCTCCTTCTTCTGCTTCTCCTTCTAATTCTCCTTCTGCTTCTTCTTCTTCTGCTTTACCTGCTTCTCTTTCTGCTTCTCCTTCTGCTTCTCCTTCTGTTTCTCCTTCTCCTTCTTGTTCTTCTGCTTTTCCTTCTGCTACAACTGCTACAGCTTCTAATTCTTCTGTTTCTTCTGCTTCTCCTTCTGCTTTTGATTCTCTTTCTGCTTCTGCTTCTCCTTCTGCTTCTCATTCTGCTTCTCCAGATTCTGATTCTTCTGCTTCTCCTGCTTCTCCTTCTGCTTCAGGTTCTGCTTCTGCTTCTTCGGATTCTTATGCTTCTGCTTCTCCTGCTTCTGCTTCTTATGCTTCCCCTCCTTCTGTTTCTGCTTCTCCTTCTGCTTCTGATTCTTGTCCTTTTACCTGTTTCTTCTGCTTGTTCTTCTCCTGTTTCTGCATTTCCTGCTTCTCCTTCTGTTGCTCTTTCTGTTTCTCTGCTGCTTTTCCTTCTACTGCTCCTTCTTCTGCTTCTCTGTCTGCTTCTACTCCTGTTTCTCCTTCTCCTTCTCCTTCTAGTTCTTCTGCTTTTCCTTCTGCTTCTCCTTCTGCTTCTGAATCTTCTGCTTCTTCTGCTACTGCCTCTGCTTCTTCTGTTTCTTCTGCTTCTCCTTCTGCTTTTGCTTCTCTTTCTGATTCTGCTTCTCCTTCTGCTTCTCCAGATTCTGCTTCTTCTGCTTCTCCTGCTTCTCCTTCTGCTTCTGCTTCTTCTGCTTCTCCTGCTTCTCCTTCTGCATCTTCTTCTGCTTCTGTTTCTCCTTCTCCTTCTGCTTCTCCTTCTGATTCTCCTTCTGCTTCTTCTTCTTCTGCTTTACCTGCTTCTCTTTCTGCTTCTCCTTCTACTTCTCCTTCTGTTTCTCCTTCTCCTTCCTGTTTTTCTGCTTTTCCTTCTGCTTCTGCTACACCTGCTACTGCTTCTACTTCTTCTGTTTCTTCTGCTTCTCCTTCTGCTTTTGATTCTCTTTCTGCTTCTGCTTCTCCTTCTGCTTCTCATTCTGCTTCTCCAGATTCTGCTTCTTCTGCTTCTCCTGCTTCTCCTTCTGCTTCAGGTTCTGCTTCTGCTTCTTCGCATTCTTATGCTTCTGCTTCTCCTGCTTCTGCTTCTTCTGATTTCCTTCCTCTTTCTGCTTCTCCTTCTGTTTCTGCTTCTCCTTCTGCTTCTTGTCCTTCTCCTGTTTCTTCTGCTTCTGCTTCTCCTGTTTCTACATCTCCTGCTTCTCCTTCGGCTTCTCTTTCTGCTTCTACTGCTGCTTTTCCATCTCCTGCTCCTTCTTCTGCTTCTACTTCTGCTTCTCCTTCTCCTTCTCCTTCTCGTTCTTCTCCTTTTCCTTCTGCTTCTCCTTCTGCTTCTACATCTTCTGCCAGTGCCTCTGCTTCTTCTGTTTCTTCTGCTTCTCCTTATGCTTCTCCTTCTGCTTTTGCTTCTCTATCTGCTTCTGCTTCGCCTTCTGCTTCTCCAGATTCTGCTTCTTCTGCTTCTCCTGTATCTCCTTATGATTCAGGTTCTGCTGCTGTTTCTTCGGCTTCTTCTGCTTCTGCTTCTCCTGCTGCTGCTTCTTCTGATGCTCCTGCTTCTATTTCTGCTTTTCCTTCTGTTTCTGCTTCTCCTTCTGCTTCTGCTTCTTCTCCTTCTTATGTTTCTTCTGCTTCTGCTTCTCCAGCTTCTGCTTCTCCTGCTTCTCGTTGTGCTTCTCTTTCTGCTTCTCTTTCTGCTTCTCCTTCTCCTTCTTCTGCTTCTCCTTCTGCTTCTCCTTCTGCTTCTGCTTCAATTTCTCCTTCTGCTTCTCATTCTGCTTCTGCGTCTTCTGTTTCTTCTGCTTCTCTTGCTTCTGCTTCTCCTGCTTCTCCTACTTCTCGTGCTGCATTCTCCTTCTGCGTCTCTTTCTGCTTCTGCTTATCCTTTTGCTTCTCCTACTGA
>NW_012301270.1:0-3378 GCF_000151885.1 Dipodomys ordii | reverse complement strand
CTGATTTTCCTGCTTCTCCTTCTTGTTCTCCTTCTGTTTCTGCTTCTCATTCTGCTTCTGCTTCTCCTTCTGCTGCTCCTTCTCCTTCTGCTTCTGCTTCTCCCAGTGCTTCTGCTTCTGCTTTTTTGCTTATTCTTTTTCTTCTGCTTCTGCTTCTTCTGCTTCTGCTTCTTCTGCTTCTACTGCTTCTCCTTATGCTTCTCCTTATGCTTCTCCTTATGCTTCTCCTTCTCCTTATGCTTCTTCTTCTTCTTCTTCTTCTTCTTCTTCTTCTTCTTCTTCTTCTTCTTCTTCTACTTCTCTTTCTACTGCTTCTTCCTTTCCTGCTTCTTCTGCTTCTACTGCTTCTCTTTGTGCTTCTCATTCTGCTTCTGCTTCTCCTTCTGCTTCTCCTATTGCTTCTGCTGCCCTTCCTTCTCCTTCTCCTTCTCCTACTTCTGCTTCTCCTTCTGCTTTTGCTTCTTCTGCTTCTCCTGCTTCTCCTTCTGCATCTTCTTCTGCTTCTGCTTCTCCTTCTGCTGCTTCTTCTGTTTCTGCTTCTCCTTCTTCTGCTTCTCCTTCTGCTTCTCCTTCTGCTGCTCCTTCTGCTTCTCGTTCTTCTTCTGATTCTCCTTCTTCTCTTCGTACTCCTAATCCTTCTCTTTCTCCTTCTCCTTCTTCTTCTTCTGCTTCTCGTTCTGCTTCTGCTACTGCTTCTTCTGCTTGTTCTGTTTCTTCTGCTTCAGGTCCTACTTCTGCTTCTTCAGCTTCTTCTGTTTCTTGTGCTTCTGCTTCTCCTGCTACTGCTTCTTCTCCTTCTCTTTCTGCTTCTCCTTCGGCTTCTGCTTCTCCTTCTGCTCCTTCTCCTTCTTCTGTTTCTTATTCTTCTTCTTCTCCCGCTTCTGCTTCTTCTGCTTCTCCTTCCTTTCCTCTTCTTCTGCTTCTCCTTCTCCTTCATCTGCTTCTCTTTCTGCTTCTGCTTCTTCGGATTCTCCAACTAATCCTTCTTCTTCTCCTTCTGTTTCTACTTCTCTTTCTGCTCCTCCATCTCCTTCTGCTTCACCTTCTGCTGCTCCTTCTCCTTCTTCTGTTTCTCCCTCTGCTTCTGCTTCTGCTTCTTATGCTTCTTCTTGTTCTTCTGCTTCTGCTTCTCCTGCTTCTGCTTCTTATGCTTCTACTGCTTCTTCTTCTGCTTCTTTTTCTTCTGCTTCTTCTGCTTCTACTTCTATTTCTGCTTCTGCTTCTCCTGCTTGTTTTTCTGCTTCTTCTGCTGCTTCTCCTTCTGTTGCTTCTTCTACTTCTCCTTCTGCTTCTCTTTTTGCTTCTCTTTCTGCTTCTGCTTCTTCTGTTTCTCCTGCCTGAATTTCTGGTTCTACTTCTTCTGCTGCTTCTCCTTCTGCTTCTGCTTCTACTTCTGCTTCTGTTTCTGCTTCTTCTGCTTCTTCTCTTTCGGCTTCTCCTGCTTCTGCTTCTTGTGCTTCTCTTTTTGCTTCTCATTCCGCTTCGGCTTCTCCTTCTGCTTCTGCTTCTCCTCCTTCTCCTTCTCCTACTTCTGCTTCTCCTTCAGCTTCTGCTTCTTCTGCTTCTCCTGCTTCTCCTTCTGCATCTCCTTCTGCTTGTGCTTGTCCTTATGCTTCTTCTTCTGCTTCTGCTTCTCCTTCTCCTTCTTTTGCTTCTCCTTTTGCTTCTGCTTCTTCTACTTTCCTGCTTCTCCTTCTGCTTCTGCTTCTTCTGCTTCCTCATGCTTCTCCTTCTGCATCTTCTTCTGCTTCTGCTTCTCCTTCTCCTTCTCTGCTTCTCCTTCTGATTCTCATCTGCTTCTTCTTCTCTGCTTTACCTGCTTCTCCTTCTGCTTCTCCTTCTGTTTCTCCTTCTCCTTCTTGTTCTTCTGCTTTTCCTTCTGCTTCTCCTTCTGCTTCTGCTACAACTGCTACTGCTTCTACTTCTTCTGTTTCTTCTGCTTCTCCTTCTCCTTGTGATTCTCTTTCTGCTTCTGCTTCTCCTTCTGCTACTCCAGATTCTGCTTCTTCTGCTTCTCCTGCTTATCCTTCTGCTTCAGGTTCTGCTTCTGCTTCTTCGGATTCTTATGCATCTGCTTCGCCTGCTTCTGCTTATTCTGCTTCCCCTCCTTCTCTTTCTGCTTCTCCTTCTGTTTCTGCTTCTCCTCTGCTTCTTGTCTTTCTCCTCTTTCTTCTGCTTCTGCTTCTCCTGTTTCTGCATCTCCTGCGTCTCCTTCTGCTGATCTTTCTGCTTCTCCTGCTGCTTTTCCTTCTCCTGCTCTTTCTTCTGCTTCTCTTTCTGCTTCTCCTTCTGTTTCTCCTTCTCCTTCTCGTTCTTCTGCTTTTCCTTCTGCTTCTCCTTCTGCTTCTGCATCTTCTTCTTTTTGCTACTGCCTCTGCTTCTTCTTTTCCTTCTGCTTCTCCTTCTGCATTTGCTTCTCTTTCTGCTTCTGCTTCTCCTTCTGCTTCTCCAGATTCTGCTTCTTCTGCTTCTCCTGCTTCTCCTTCTGCTTCAGGTTCTGCTTCTGCTTCTTCGGCTTCTTCTGCTTCTGCTTCTCCAGTGCTGATTCTTCTGCTTCTCCTGCTTCTCTTTTTGCTTTTCCTTCTGTTTCTGCTTCTCCTTCTGCTTCTGCTTCTTCTCCTTCTTCTGTTTCTTCTGCTTCTGCTTCTCCTGCTTCTGCTTCTCCTGCTTCTCGTTCTGCTTCTCTTTCTGATTCTCCTTCTCCTTCTTCTGCTTCTCCTTCTGCTTCTGCTTCTCCTTCTGGGTCTGTTTAATTTCTCCTTCTGCTTCTCATTCTGCTTCTGCGTCTTCTGTTTCTTCTGCTTCTCCTGCTTCTGCTTCTCCTGCTTCTCCTACTTCTCGTGCTGCTTTTCCTTCTGCGTCTCTTTCTGCTTCTGCTTATCCTTTTGTTTCTCCTACTCCTAATCCTTCTCTCTCGCCTTCTCCGACTTCTTTTTCTTCTGCTTCTCTTGCTGCTTCTGCTTCTGCTTATTCTACTATTACTGTTTCTTCTGCTTCTGCTTCAAATTGTGCTTCTTCTGTTTCTCCTTCTGCTTCAGATTCTGCTTCTGCTTCTTCGGCTTCTCCTGTTTCTTCTGCTTCTGCTTCTCCTGCTTCTGCTTCACCTGCTTCTCTTTCTGCTTCTCCTTCTGCTTCTGCTTCTGCTTCTGCTTCTGCTCTTCTCCTTCTTCTGTTTCTTTTGCTTCTGTTTCTTCTGCTTCTTCTTCTGTTTCTTCTGATTCTACTTCTGTTTCTCCTTCTTCTCCTCTTTCTGCTTCTACTTCTGCTTCTTCTGATTCTCCTGCTTCTCCTTCTAGTTCTCCTTCTGTATCTGCTTCTCTTTCGCTTCTGCTTCTCCATCTGCTGCTGCTTCTCCTTCTCCTTCTTCTGCTTCTCCCA
>NW_012301269.1:0-3378 GCF_000151885.1 Dipodomys ordii | reverse complement strand
GAGAGCCAGAGCAGAAGATGAAGCAGAAGGAAAAGCACAAGCATGAAGGAGATGCAGAAGGAGAAGCAGGAAATGCAGAAGACGCAGAAGCAGAAGGAGAAGAAGAAGGAGAAGAATCAGAGTCAGAAGAAGCAGAAGCAGAAATAGAAAGAGAAGCCGACGAAGAGAAGCAGAACGAGAAGCAGGAGAAGCAGAAGAAGCACAAGCGGGAGAAGCAGAAGAAGAAGAAACAGAAGAAGGAGAAGGAGCAGAACCAGAAGGAGAAGCAGAAGGAGAAGCAGAAAGAGAAGCAGGAAAAGCAGAAGAAGCAGAAGCAGG
Source organism: Dipodomys ordii (assembly GCF_000151885.1). Lineage (NCBI taxonomy): Eukaryota > Metazoa > Chordata > Mammalia > Rodentia > Heteromyidae > Dipodomys > Dipodomys ordii. The sequence continues at coordinate 3,060 of NW_012301269.1, read as the reverse complement.
AGAAGCAGAAGGAGAAGAAACAGGAGAAGGACAAGAAGCAGAAAGAGAAGCAGTAGAAGCAGAAGAGGCAGGAAAAGCAGAAGCAGAAGAAAGAGAAGAAGAAGAAGACGAAGAAGAAGAAGAAGAAGAAGAAGCAGCATAAGGAGAAGCATAAGGAGAAGCATAAGGAGAAGTATAAGGAGTAGAAGGAGAAGAAGCAGAAGCAGAAGCAGGAGAAGCAGATGAAAAAGAATAAGCAAAAGAAGCAGAAGCAGAAGCAGTGAGAGAAGCAGAAGAAGGAGAAGGAGAAGGAGCAGCAGAAGGAGAAGCAGAAGCAGAAAGAGAAGCAGAAACAGAAGGAGAACAAGAAGGAGAAGCAGGAGAATCAGAAGAAGCAGAAAGAGAAGGAGAAGAAGGAGAAGCAGAAGTAGAATCCGAAGAAACAGAAGAAGAAGAAGCAGAAGAAACAGAAGCAAAAGAAACAGAAGAAGGAGAAGAGCAGAAGCAGAAGGAGAAGCAGAAGCAGAAGGAGAAGCAGAAAGAGAAGGAGGGGAAGCAGAAGAAGCAGAAGCAGGAGAAGAGAAGCATAAGAATCCGAAGAAGCAGAAGCAGAACCTGAAGCAGAAGGAGAAGCAGGAGAAGCAGAAGAATCAGAATCTGGAGAAGCAGAATGAGAAGCAGAAGGAGAAGCAGAAGCAGAAAGAGAATCAAAAGCAGAAGGAGAAGCAGAAGAAACAGAAGAAGTAGAAGCAGTAGCAGTTGTAGCAGAAGCAGAAGGAAAAGCAGAAGAACAAGAAGGAGAAGGAGAAACAGAAGGAGAAGCAAAAGGAGAAGCAGAAAGAGAAGCAGGTAAAGCAGAGAAGAGAATCAGAAGGAGAAGGAGAAGCAGAAGAAGCAGAAGCAGAAGGAGAAGCAGGAAAAGCAGAAGAAGCAGAAGCAAAAGGTGAAGCAAAAGAAGGAGAAGGAGAAGCAGAGGCAGAAGAAGAAGCATAAGGACAAGCACAAGCAGAAGGAGATGCAGAAGGAGAAGCAGGAGAAGCAGAAGAAGCAGAAGCTGAAAGAGAAGCAGAAGTAGGAGAAGGAGAAGGAGGCGAAGCAGAAGCAGAATGAGAAGCAGAAAGAGAAGCAGGAGGAGGACAAGAAGCAGAAGCAGGAGAAGCCGACAGAGAAGAAGCAGAAACAGAAGCAGAAGGAGAAGCAGAAGCAGAACGAGAAGCAGCAGAAGAAGTAGAACCAGAAATTCAGGCACGAGAAACAGAAGAAGCAGAGGCAGAATGAGAAGCAAAAAGAGAAGCAGAAGGAGAAGTAGAAAAAGCAGCAGAAGAAGCAGAAAAACAAGCAGGAGAAGCAGAAGCAAAAAGAGAAGTAGAAGCAGAAGAAGCAGAAGAAGAAGCAGTAGAAGCATAAGAAGCAGAAGCAGGAGAAGCAGAACAAGAAAGAAAAAGAAGAAGCATAAGAAGCAGAAGCAGAGGGAGAAACAGAAGAAGGAGAAGGAGCAGCAGAAGGTGAAGCAGAAAGAGATGCAGAAGCAGAAAGAGAAGCAGAAATAGAAGGAGAAGAAGAAGGAGAAGTTGGAGAATCAGAAGAAGCAGAAGCAGAAGAAGGAGAAGGAGAAGCAGAAGGAGAAGGACAAGCAGGAGAAGCAGAAGAAGCAGAAGCGGGAGAAGCAGAAGAAGAAGAAGAAACAGAAGAAGGAGAAGGAACAGAAGGAGAAGCAGAAGCAGAAGGAGAAGCAGAAAGAGAAGCAGAATAAGCAGTAGCAGGAGAAGCAGAAGCAGAAGAAACAGAAGAAGCCGAAGAATCAGAAGGAGAACCTGAAGCAGAAGGAGAAGCAGAAGCAGCAGAAGCTGGAAAAGCAGAAGCAGAAGAAACCGAACAAGCAGAAGAAGCAGAAGCAGAACGAGAAGCAGAAGAAGAGGGAGAAAGAGAAGGATTAGGAGTAGGAGGAGCAGAAGCAGAATCAGAAGCAGAAAGAGAAGCAGAAGGAGAAGCAGAAGGAGAAACAGAAGCAGAAGCAGGAGAAGCAGAAACAGAAGCACAAGAAGGAGGAATTGAAGGAGAAGGAGAATGAGACGGAGAAGCAGAAGGAGAAGCAGGAGAAGCAGAAGAAGGAGAAGGAGAAGGCGAAAGAGAAGGATTAGGAGTAGGAGAAGCAAAAGGATAAGCAGAAGCAGAAAGAGACGCAGAAGGAGAAGCAGCACGAGAAGTAGGAGAAGCAGGAGAAGCAGAAGCAGGAGAAGCAGAAGAAACAGAAGACGCAGAAGCAGAATGAGAAGCAGAAGGAGAAATTGAATGAGAAGCAGAAGGAGAAATTGAAGCAGAAGCAGAAGCAGAAGGAGAAGCAGAAGCAGAAGGAGAAGGAGAAGCAGAAAGAGAAGCAGCACGAGATGTAGGAGAAGCAGGAGAAGCAGAAGAAACAGAAGACGCAGAAGCAGAATGAGATGCAGAAGGAGAAATTGAAGCAGAAGCAGAAGGAGAAGCAGAAGCAGAAGGAGAAGCAGAAGAAGGAGAAGGAGAAGCAGAAAGAGAAGCAGAAAGAGAAGCAGCACGAGAAGTAGGAGAAGCAGCAGAAGCAGAAGCAGGAGAAGCAGAAGAAACAGAAGACGCAGAAGCAGAATGAGAAGCAGAAGGAGAAATTGAAGCAGAAGCAGAAGCAGAAGCAGAAGGAGAAGCAGAAGAAGGAGAAGGAGAAGCAGAAAGAGAAGCACAACGAGAAGCAGGAGAAGCAGAAGCAGGAAAAGCAGAAGCAGAAGAAACAGAAGAAGGAGAAGAAGTAGAAGAAGAAGGAGAAGCAGAAACAGAAGGAAAAGCAGAAAGTGAAGCAGGAGAAGCAGAAGAATCTGCAGCAGGAGAAGCAGAAGCAGAAGAAGCAGAAGCAGAACCTGAAGCAGAAGGAGAAGCAGGAGAAGCAGAAGAAGCAGAATCTGGAGAAGCAGAAGGAGAAGCAGAAGCAGAAAAAGAAGCAAAAGCAGAAGGAGAAGCAGAAGGGGAAGCAGTAGATCAGAAGAAGCAGAGGCAGTAGCAGAGAAGCAGAAGATGCAGAAGCAGAAGTAAAAGTCAGAAGATCGAGAAGGAGAAGGA
>NW_012301268.1:0-2290 GCF_000151885.1 Dipodomys ordii | reverse complement strand
GGAGAGCAGCACGAGAAGTAGGAGAAGCAGAAGAAGGAGAAGCAGAAGAAACAGAAGACGCAGAAGCAGAATGAGCAGCAGAAGGAGAAATTGAAGCAGAAGCAGAAGTAGAAGCAGAAGCAGAAGAAGGAGAAGGAGAAGGAGAAGCAGAAAGAGAAGCAGAACGAGAAGCAGGAGAAGCAGAAGCAGGAGAAGCAGAAGCAGAAGAAACAAAAGAAGGAGAAGAAGCAGAAGCAGAAGGAGAAGCAGAAACAGAAGGAAAAGCAGAAAGAGAAGCAGGAGAAGCAGAAGAAGCATCAGCAGGAGAAGAAGAAGCAGAAAAAGCCGAAGAAGCAGAAGCAGAACCTGAAGCAGAAGGAGAAGCAGGAGAAGCAGAAGAAGCAGAATCCGGAGAAGCAGAAGGAGAAGCAGAAGCAGAAAGAGAATCAAAAGCAGAAGGAGAAGCAGAAGAAACAGAAGAAGTAGAAGCAGTAGCAGTTGTAGCAGAAGCAGAATTAGAAGCAGAAGGAAAAGCAGAAGAACGAGAAGGAGAAGGAGAAACAGAAGGAGAAGCAGAAGGAGAAGCAGAAAGAGAAGCAGGTAAAGCAGAACAAGAAGAAGCAGAAGGAGAATCAGAAGGAGAAGCAGAAGAAGGAGAAGCAGAAGCAGAAGAAGATGCAGAAGGAGAAGCAGGAGAAGCAGAAGAAGCAGAAGGAGAAGGAGAAGCAGGAAAAGCAGAAGAAGCAGCAGCAAAAGGAGAAGCAAAAGAAGGAGAAGGAGAAGCAGAAGCAGAAGAAGGAGCATAAGGACAAGCACAAGCAGAAGGAGATGCAGAAGGAGAAGCAGGAGAAGCAGAAGAAGCAGAAGCTGAGGGAGAAGCAGAAGTAGGAGAAGGACAAGGAGGAGAAGCAGAAGCAGAAGGAGAAGCAGAAGCGGAATGAGAAGCGGAAAGAGAAGCAGGAGAAGCACAAGAAGCAGAAGCAGGAGAAGCCGAAAGAGAAGAAGCAGAAGAAGCAGATACAGAAGCAGAAGTAGAGGCAGAGCAAAAGGAGAAGCAGCAGAAGAAGTAGAACCAGAAATCCAGGCAGGAGAAACAGAAGAAGCAGAAGCAGAAGCAAAAAGAGAAGCAGAAGGAGAAGTAGAAGAAGCAGCAGAAGGAGAAGCAGCAGAAGAATCAGAAAAACAAGCAGGAGAAGCAGAAGCAGAAAGAGAAGTAGAAGCAGAAGCAGAAGAAGAATCAGAAGAAGCATAAGAAGTAGAAGCAGGAGAAGCAGAAGCAGAAGAAAAAGAAGAAGCATAAGAAGCAGAGGCAGATGGAGAAATAGATGAAGGAGAAGGAGCAGCAGAAGGTGAAGCAGAAGGAGATAGAGAAGCAGAAAGAGAAGCAGAAACAGATGGAGAAGAAGAAGGATTAGTTGGAGAATCAGAAGAAGCAGAAGCAGAAAGAGAAGCAGAAGAAGGAGAAGGAGAAGCAGAAGCAGAGGAAAGGAAGGAGAAGCAGAAGCGGGAGAAGCAGAAGAAGAAGAAGAAGAAGAAGAAGAAGAAGAAGAAGAAGAAGAAGAAGAAGAAGAAGAAGAAGAAGAAGAAGAAGAAGAAGAAGAAGAAGAAGAAGAAGAAGAAGAAGAAGAAAGAGAAGAAGGAGAAGGAGCAGAAGGAGAAGCAGAAGCAGAAGGAGAAGCAGAAAGAGAAGGAGAAGAAGCAGTAGCAGGAGAAGCAGAAGCACAAGAAACAGAAGAAGCTGAAGAAGCAGAAGCAGGACCTGAAGCAGAAGAAACAGAACAAGCAGAAGAAGCAGTAGCAGAAGCAGAACGAGAAGCAGAAGAAGAAGAAGGAGAAGGAGAAAGAGTAGGATTAGGAGTAGGAAGAGCAGAAGGAGAATCAGAAGCAGAACGAGAAGCAGAAGGAGAAGCAGAAGGAGAAGCAGAAGCAGAAGCAGAAGAAGCAGCAGAAGGAGAAGCAGAAGCAGAAGAAGATGCAGAAGGAGAAGCAGGAGAAGCAGAAGAAGCAAAAGCAGAAGGAGAAGCAGAAGTAGGAGAAGGAGAAGGAGAAGGAAGGGCAGCAGAAGCAATAGGAGAAGCAGAAGGAGAAGCAGAAGCAGAATGACAAGCAGATAGAGAAGCAGTAGAAGCAGACGAAGCACGAAAGGCAGAGCAGACGAAGAGACGATGATGATGACGACGACGATGACGACGATGATGATGACGATGACGAGATGACGAGATGACGATGAAAAGAGACGATGATGACGATGAGATGAGAGCTTATATGAGCTTACGGGAAGCATAAGAGAGCTTAGGAGAGCATTAGAGTC
>NW_012301267.1:0-3378 GCF_000151885.1 Dipodomys ordii | reverse complement strand
ATACATTTTCATTGCATTCATTTGCCTTGAGCAAATATGGAAGGAAAATTTGGCTCCAATAAATATAAAAAAGTCTACTTTGGGCTGAAAATATTGACAAAATATATAGGAGATATGTATACTGGAAAGTAAGAGCCATCATCAATAGAAGAAAGAAGGCTTACATAGATGAACAAACACAAAATCAGGAAAAATTTCCACAATTCAATCAGTTATATGTAAATACATGTTATATTCTTTATGTTATATATAGTATATTATATAATATATAAGATTCAATATGATTTTTCAAACTAAACAGGCATTTAACGTTTTAGAATTGAGTGTTTTTTGCACAAAACATTAGTGTAAATGTTATTGGAGAAAGTAGTGATATAATTTGATTATAATTATATGAATATATATTTGTGTGTTTCTAGATATAACACTGATTATAAATTAATATAATATACATATATTTGTATATATCTGTCCATGAAGTGAATATAATGAAAGTGAATATAATGAAACTGAGTATAGTATGTATAAAAAAGTTGAGTACATGAGACTCAGACCTGTAATCCTACTGATGTAGGAAGCTGGGTTTTGAGTTTTAGTATCTCTTATCCCCAAGCCTTAGATTTTTCAGAGGAGGCATAGGCCCTCCAGTGTAGCAAACAGAAACATATGCCATGGGATCACACACCCTGACCCCAGAGGAAAGTCAGTAGAAATCAGGACAAGCTTCTTAACTTGACTGTGTACTCAGTTCCTTTACCAAGAAGGCCATCTTTAGAACACCAGATGGAAAGTTGGCATTCCCTCCAAAAGGTTCTAAAAAGATCCTTCTGAATGATCGTCTGACTATATTGAATTAAATCTTTTTTTCCCTTCGCAAGCTGCAAACACATAGAAATATGACAAGAGCTTAAGAAAGATGGTCAAAGACTTACAAATACATAAAATTATATACTCTGTTTCAGTAATTCAATGACAAATTATCAAAGGCATGTCGAATTTTTTTAAAGGAAATAGAAACATACTCTGAGTTTATCAGGAACTGGGTGATATTTTGGTTGCTGAATTGTTGAATGCACTGAGCAAAGGAGACACATACCTTGGGGGAAATTGTGTGGGGTTGGGTATCCTCACACGGCTTCACAATAAAATGGCCATAACATCTAGGATGTCACAGCCAGCTTTGCCATGGCAGCAAGTAGGTGTCAGGCACTGATTTTGCCCTGAAATGGACTCAACAACACCAACAGGCACAAAGAATGAGAAGGAATGACTATTATTCACCAAACTTCAGCTTAAAGAGCTGTCCTTACCAGAACTAGGATAAATTGAACTGGAAAAGGCTGATCTCCATGTAAGGCTCCTGAGCACTAAGGACTAGTGTGTGTGTGTGTGTGTTTGTGTGTGTGTGTGTGTGTGTGTATGTATATGAATACTGGGGCTTGAACTCAGGGAGATGACCTTTAGCTTTTTTTAATCAAGGGTAACAGTCTACGACTTGAACCATGTCTTGATTTTGAATGGTTAACTAGAGATCAAAGTTTCAGTGTTGCACATGTTCATTCTTTGTCCCTCCTTTTCAATGACACCTTTAACTTCTTTATTTTTTTTTTAGGTCCGGTCATGGGGCCTGAACTCTGGGCGTGGGCGCTGTACCTCAGCTCTTCAGTTCAAGGTTAGCGCTCTACCGTTTGAGCCACAGCGCCACTTTTTTTTTGCTTATGTGGTGCTGAAGAATCGAACCCAGGTCCTCAGGCAGGCAAGACAAGTGCTCTACCACTGAGCAACCTTCTCAGCCCCCCCTTAAACTTCTGAAAGAGAGATAAATAAATATCATCTTGTTTCTGTTTCCTGGTCACTGATTATTTTTGAGATAGTGCTTCTTACTAATAAGAATTATTGGTAGAATCAGAAAACCTATTTGAGTAATAAATAGACTAGGCAAAATGTCTCCTATTTTTCATCCTAATTTTTGTCTAAGTATAAATGCCAGACATACCCTAAGGGACTAGAATAAGCAAAATGGCTTATAGAGCTCAGATCATATCTTTCCACAGAAGATGACAGCCCCAGGAGAAAAACACGTCCACAGCTTGCACAAGGAAGAGGAAGTTTGATGTCTCCTTATATCTTAGGATCGAATACTCATGAGGAGCCCTGGGGACTGATGACAGCTTAAGGACCTAACATTTCCTATGTCGTTCCACCATAGGAACAGTCACCAGTCTCCCATCACACTGTAGGTGCCACGCCTGACTGGTGACCTTGGCTGTGTCATGAGAACGTGCAGCAGGGCTCTGTCATGGTCATTGGAGAGTCAGGATTGCACACTAAGAGGACATTCATGAAGGTGGTAACAAGGCCTGAGTCAGGGTTTTGTCAGATCTAGATGATTTGTAACAGGCACTACTGTATTCTGGCTAAGAATGTGGATATATCATCGGGGTCTTGCACACAAATTTATCAAGTGTTAGCTTGCAACATTTCTGCATGAAAGCCAACAAAAGGTCATCAATGCCCTCTGAACATATTCTCATCAATATTTAGTAAGTAAAAAGCTATAAAATCAAGTTCATCATGAGGAAAAATCTGATATGAAAACCAAATTGCAGGAGCATTTACAAAAAAAGTTTTTCTGTATGTATCAAATGTGACAAAATATTAAAAGTTAATGAAGCTGGGAAAGTCAAATTGATTTATTTTTTTACTATGGTTGCAACTATCTTTTACATTTCAACTACTTAACAAAAAGAAGGTAGGCCAAGCACCACCGGTGGCTCCCACCTGTAATTCTAGCTAGTTAGAATCCTGAGATCTGAGGAAAGTGAATTGAAGTTAGACTAGTTAGGAAAAACCAGTGAAACTTTGATCTCTAATTAACCATTCAAAATCAAGACATGGAAGTTTGGTTCAAGTCGTAGACTATCACCCCTGATTATTAAAGGTGAAGGTCAGCTCCCTGAATTCTAGCCCCCGTATTCGCACACACACACACACACACACACACACACACACACACACACACACACACATTCTCAAAAATAACCAGTGACCAGGAAACAGAAACAAGATGATATATATTTTCTTTCTTTTTTGTCATTTTTTTCAGAAGTTAAAGGGGTCATAGAAAAGGAGGGACAAAGAATGAACACGTGCAACACTGGTATTCAATTGGTACTATGTTGAAAATGACCTATGCAATTTGTTTTGGGGGAAGAAAAGGAAAACAGAAAAAGAGATAAAGTGAAAGGGTAAAATTGTCCAAAAAATGCAGTCTTGGAATTAGAGCTGTGGCTCAATATGAGTGCCATTATTCAGCAAAAGAGCTCAGAGAGAGTGTCCAGGCCCTGGATTGAAGCCTCATTACTGACTAAAACAAAA
>NW_012301266.1:0-3379 GCF_000151885.1 Dipodomys ordii | reverse complement strand
TGTCCGACTGTGTCCCACGCTGTGTGCCGCTGTGTCCTGCTATGTCCCCCGCTTTGTCCTGCTGTGTCCCCGCAGTGTCCCCGCTGTGTCCCGCTGTGTCACACTGTGTCCCGTTGTGTCCCACTTTGTCCCCCGCTGTTTCTCCCGCTGTGTCCTCCGCTGAGTCCCGCTGGGTCCCCAGCTGTGTCCCGCTGTGTTCCGCTGTGTCCTCGCTGTGTTTCCCACTGTGTCCCGCTGTGTCCCCTGCTGTGTCCCCCGCTGTGTCCTCGCTGTGTCCCCCGCTGTGTCCCGCTGTGTCCTCGCTGGGTCCCCCTCTGTGTCCCTCTGTGTCCCCCACTGTGTCCCGCTGTGTCCGACTGTGTCCCGTTCTGTCCCCGCTGTGTCCCGCTGTGTCCCGCTGTGTCCCCGCTGTGTGCCCGCTGTGTCCCGCTGTGTACCCCGCTGTGTCCAGCTGTGTCAACGAGGTGTCCCGCTGTGGCCCTACTCTGTCTCCGCTCTGTCCCCCACTTTGTTCCGTTGTGTCCCGCTGTGTCCCCCGCTTTGTCCTACTGTGTCCCCACAGTGTCCCTCTGTGTCCCGCTGTGTCTCACTGTGTCCCGTGGTGTCCCTCTTTGTCCCCCGCTGTGTCCCCCACTGAGTCCCCTCTGTGTGGCCGCTGTGTCCTGCTGTGTGCTCGCTGTGTCCCCCGCTGTCTCCTGCTTTGTCCCCCGCTGAGTTCCACTGTGTCCCGCTGCGTCCTCGTTGTGTCCCCCGCTGTGTCCCGCTGTGTCCCTGCTATGTCCCCAGCTGTGTTCCGCTGTGTACCGCTCTGTACCCCGCTGTGTCTCCCTATGTTCCCGCAGTGTCCCGCTGTGTCCCACTGTGTCCCGCTGTGTCCTCGCTGTGTCCCCCGCTGTGTCCTGTTGTGTCCCCTGCTGTGTACCTCGCTGTGTCCCGCTGTGTCCCAGCTGTATCGAGACTGGGTCCCGCTGGGTCCCGCTGTGTTCTCCCTGTGTCCCCCGCAGTGTCCCGCTGTGTCCGCCATTGTGTCCCGCTGTGTCTACTGCTTTGTCCCCACTGTGTCCCGCTGTGTCCCGCTGTGTCCTCGCTGTGTCCCACGCTGTGTTCCGCTGTGGCCTCGCTTTTTTCCCCGCTGTGTCCCGCTGTGTACCCCTCTGTGTCCCCCGCTGTGTCTCGCTGTGTCCCCCGCTGTGTCCATGCTCTTTCCCCTCTGTGTCCCGCTGTGTCTCGCTGTGTACTGCTGTGTCCCCCGCTGAGTCCCGCTGTGTCCCAATGTGTCCTCGCTCTGTCCCCCGCTGTGTACCTCTGTGTCCTTCCTGTGTCCCACGCTGTGTCCCGCTGTGTCCCCGCTGTGTCCCTCGCTATGCCCTGGTTCGTCCCCCGCTGTGTCCCACTCTGTCCTTGCTGTGTCCCCCACTGTGTGCCACTGTTTCCTCGCTGTTTCCCCGCTGTGTCCCTGCTGTGTCCCTCTGTGTACCACGCTGTGTCCAGCTTTGTACCCGCTGTGTCTCGCTGTGTCCCACGCTCTGTCCCACACTGTGTCCCACAGTGTCCCCCGCTGTGTCCCACTCTGTGCCCCGCTGTGTCCCGCTGTGTCCCCCGCAGAGTCCCCGTTGTGTCACCGCTGTGTCCCGCTGTGTCCTCGCTGTGTCCCCTGCTTTCTCCCTCTCTGTCCCCCGCTGTGTCTCACGCTTTGTCCCTGCTGTGTCCCACTGTGTTCCGCTGTGTCCGGCTGTGCCCCCACTGTGTCCCGTTGTGTCAAAAGCTGTGTACCACGCTGTGTAACGCTGTGTCCCCGCTGTATCGACGCTGTGTCCCGCTGTGTCCTCGCTGTGTTCCCCACTGTGTCCCGCTGTGTCCCCCGCTGTGTCCCCCGCTGTGTCCTCGCTGTGTCCCCTGCTGTGTCCCACTGTGTCCTCACTGGGTCCCCAACTGTGTCCCGCTGTGTCCCCTGCTGTGTCCCGCTGTGTCCCGCTGTGTCCCGCTGTGTCCCCGCTGTGTGCCTGCTGTGTCCCGCTGTGTCTGCCGCTTTGTCCCGCTGTGTCCCACTGTGTCCCCGCTGTGTCCCGTTGTGTCCCGCTGTGTCCCCGCTGTGTGCCCGCTGTGTCCCTCTGTGTACCCCGCTGTGTCCCACTGTGTCCCGCTGTGTCACACTGTGTTCCGTGTTGTCCCGCTTTGTCCCCCGCTGTGACCTCGCTTTGTTTCCCGATGTGTCCCTCTGTGTACCACTCTGTGACCCCGCTGTGTCCCGCTCTGTACCTGCTGTGTCCCGCTATGTTCCCGCAGTGTCCCCGCTGTGTCCCGCTGTGTCCTCGCTGTGTCCACCGCTGTGTCCCGTTGTGTCCTCAGCTGTGTACCCCGCTGTGTCCCGCTGTGTCCCCTCTGTATCGACGCTGTGTCCTGCTGGGTCCCGCTGGGTCTTCGATGTGTTCCTCGTTGTGTCCCGCTGTGTCCCCCGCTGTGTCCCTCGCTGTGTCCCTGCTGTGTCCCTGCTGTGTCCCCGCTGTGTCCCGCTGTGTCCCGCTTTGTCCTCGCTGTGTCCCAAGCTGTGTACCGCTGTGTCCCCCGCTGTGTCCCGCTGTGTCCTGCTGTGTCCCCGCTTTGTCCCACTGTGTCCCCCGCTGTGTCCCGCTGTGTACCGCTGTGTCCCGCTGTGTCCCGGTGTGTCCCACTGTGTCCGCGCTGTGTTCTGGGCTGTGTCCCGTTGTGTCCTCAGCTGTGTACCCCGCTGTGTCCCGCTGTGTCCCCTCTATATCGACGCTGTGTCCTGCTGGGTCCCGCTGTGTCCTCGATGTGTTCCCCGTTGTGTCCCACTGTGTCCCCCGCTGTGTCCCCCGCTGTGTCCCTGCTGTGTCCCTGCTGTGTCCCCGCTGTGTCCCGCTGTGTCCCGCTTTGTCCCCTGCTGTCTCCCAATCTGTCCCCCGCTGTGTCTCACGCTTTGTCCCCGCTGTGTCCCACTGTGTCCCGCTGTGTCCGGCTGTGCCCCCACTGTGTCCCGTTGTGTCCACAGTGTGTACCACGCTGTGTAACGCTGTGTGCCCGCTGTGTTCTGCTTTGGCCTCACTGTTTTCCCCGCTGTGTACCCCTCTGTATCCCCCGCTGTTTCCCGCTGTGTCCCCCGCTGAGTCCCCGCTGTGTCCCGCTGTGTCCCGCTGTGAATGCTGTGTCCCCTGCTGAGTCCCGCTGTGTCCAATGTGTCCTCACTCTGTCCCCCTCAGTGTACCGATGTGTCCTTCCTGTGTCCCCCGCTGTGTCCCCGCTTGTGTCCCGCTGTGGCCCCCAATGTGGCCTCCCGCTATGTCCCGCTGTGTCCACCCGCTGTGTCCCAGTTCTGTCCTGCTCTGTCCCCCACTGGTGAGCCACTGTGTCCCTCACTGTG
>NW_012301265.1:0-3379 GCF_000151885.1 Dipodomys ordii | reverse complement strand
GCGGGAGACAAAGAGGGACACCACGGAACACAGCGGGACACATTCAGGAAACAGCAGTGACACTGAGGGGACACAGTGAGACACAGCGGGACACAGAGGGGGACAGAGCGGGACACAGTGGGGGACACAGCCGGACACAGCCGGGGAAACAGTGGGGGACACAGCGGGACACAGCGAGGACACAGCGGGACAGAGCGGGACACTGCAGGGCACAGCGGGGGACTCAGAGGGACACAGCGGGGGACACAGCGAGGACACAACGGAACACAGAGTGGGACACAGTGAGGACACAGCGGGACACAGCCGGGTCCCAGCAGTGGACACAGCGGGACACAGCGGGACACAGCGGGACACAGCGGGACACAGCGGGGGACACATGGAGGACTCAGCGGGACAAAGCGGGGACACAGCGGCGACTCACCTGGGGACACAGCGGGGGACAAAGCGGGACACCACAGAACACAGTGGGAAACAGCGGGACACAGTGGGGAAACTGCGGGGACATAGGGAGACAAAGCGTGGGACACATAGGGACACAGCGGGGGACACAGTGGGGGACACAGCGGGACACAGCGGGGAACACAGCGAGGACACAGCCGGACCCAGCGGTACACAGCGTCGATACAGCGGGGACACAACGTTACACAGCGTGGTACACAGCTGTGAACACAACGGGACACAGTGGGGGCACAGCGGGACACAGCGGGACACAGTGGGACACAGCGGGGACAAAGATTGAGACACAGCGGGGTACAGAGCGGGAGACAGCGGGGAACACAGCGAGGACACAGCGGGACCAAGCGGGACACAGCGTCGATACAGCGGGGACACAGCGGGACACAGCGGGGTACACAGCTGGGTACACAACGGGACACAGCGGGGGACACAGCGAGGACACAGCAGAACACAGCGTGGGAAACAGCGAGGACACAGCGGGACACAGCAAGACACAGAGGGACACAGTGGGGACACAGCAGTAGACACAGCAGGACACAGCGGGGGACACAGCAAGACACAGCGGGGAACACAGCGAGGACACAACGGGGACACAGCGGGACCCAGCAGGACACAGCATGGCACACAGCGGGACACAGCTTGGGACACAGCGGGAACACAGCAGGACACAGCGGTGGACACAGCGAGGACACAGCAGAACACAGCGGGACACAGCGTGGGACAAAGCGGGAGATAGCAGGGGACACAGCGAGGACACAGCGGGACACAGCGGTGACACATAGAGGACTCAGCGGGGGACACAGTGGGACACAGCGGGACACAGCGGGGGACACAGCAGGGACACAGTGGGACACAGTAGGACACAGCGTGGGACAAAGCAGGAGACAGCGGAGGACACAGCGAGGACACAGCTGGACACAGCGGGGACACAGAGGGGACTCAGCAGGGGACATAGTGGGGAAAAAGCGGGACACCATGGGACACAGTAGGACACAGCGGGACACAGCGGGGACACTGCGGGACACAGCCGCGGGACACAGCGGTGGACAGCGGGGGACAGAGAAGGGACACAGGGGGACACAGAGGGGACACAGCTGGACACAGAAGTGTACACAGCGGGGCACAGCGGACACACAACGGGGACAGAGCTGGACACAGAGGGACACTGATGGGACAGAGCGTGACACAGCGGGACACAGCGGGACACAGCAGGGGACTCAGCGGGACACAGCGGGGGACACAGGGAGGACACAGCTGGACACTGAATGAGACAGAGCGAGGACACAGCCGGACACAGCGAAACACAGCGTGACACAGTGGGGACACAGCAGGAGACACAGCGGGACACAGCCGGGGACACAGAGGAACACAGAGGGGTACACAGCAAGGACAAAGCGGGACCCAGCGGGGGACACAGCGAGGACACAGAGGGACACAGCGGTGACACAGCGGGACACAGCTGGGGACACTGCGGGACACAGCGGGACACAGCGGGGACACAGCAAGGACACAGCGGGGACACAGCGGGACACAGCCGGACACAGCCGGGGACACAGCGGGACACAGCGAGAGACACAGCGGGGGACACAGCAGGACACAGCGGGGAACAAAGAGAGGACACAGCGGGACCCAGCGGGACACAGCATCGATAGAGCGGGAACACAGCGGGACACAGCGGTGACACAACGGGACTCAGCGGGGGACACTGCGGGACCCAGCGGGACCCAGCGGGGACACAGCAAGGACACAGCGGGGGACACAGCGGGACACAGCGGGACACAGCGGGGGACACAGCGAGTGACACAGCGGGGGACACAGCAGGACACAATGGGGAACACAGAGAGAGACACAGCAGGACCCAGCGAGACACAGCGTCGATACAGCAGGGACACAGCGGGGTACACAGCTGTTGACACAACGGGACACAGTGGGGGACACAGCGGGACACAGCGGGACACAGCGGGGCACAGCGGGGACAAAATGGGAGACACAGTGGGGAACAGAGCAGGACACAGCGGGGGACACAGAGAGGACACAGTGGGGACACAGCGAGACTCAGCCGGGGACACAGCAGGGGACAAAGCGGGACACCACGGGACAAAGCGGGACACAGCGGGACACAGCGGGGTCACTGCGGGACACAGTGGGGGACAAAGCGGGACACAGCGGGACACAGCGGGACCAGAGCGGGACACAGCGAGACACGGCGGGGGACACAGCGAGGACACAGCGGGACACAGAGGGACACAGCAGGGGACACAGCGAGGACACAGTGGGGGACAAAGTGGGGGAAACAGCTGGACACAGCGGGGAAAACAGCGAGGACACATCGGGACCCAGCGGGACACAGCGTCGATACAGCGGAGACACAGCGTTACACAGCATGGTACAAAGCTGTGGACACAACGGGACACAGTGGGGGCACAGCGGGACACAGCGGGACGCAGTGGGACACAGCGGGACACAGCGGGACACAGCGGGGACAGAGCGGGACACAGTCGGACACAGCAGGACACAGCGGGGGACACAGCGGGAGACAAAGAGGGACACCACAGAACACAGCGGGACAAGCAGAAAACAGCAGTGACACTGCGGGGATACAGTGGGACACAGCGGGGGACACAGTGGGACACAGTGGCGACACATAGAGGACTCAGCGGGGGACACAGTGGGGGACAGAGCGGGACACAGTGGGACCCAGCGGGGACAAAGCGTGAGACACAGCAGTGGACAGAGCGGGAGACAGAGGCGGACACAGCGAGGACACAGCGGGACACAGCGGGGACACAGAGGTGGCTCAGGGGGGCCACAGCGGGGGACAAAGCGGGACACCACGGAACACAGCAGGACACAGGGTGAAACAGCGGTGAACCTGAGGGGACACAGCAGGACACAGCAGGGGACACAGCGGGACACAGTGGGG
>NW_012301264.1:0-3379 GCF_000151885.1 Dipodomys ordii | reverse complement strand
TCACACAGCAGGACACAGCGGGGACAGAGCGGGACACAGCGGGACACAGCGGGGGACACAGCAGGGAACACAGCAAGGACACAGAGGGACACAGGGGGGGACACAGCGAGGACACAGCGGAGGACACAGCGGGGGACACAGTGGGACACAGCGGGACACAGCGTCGATACAGCGGGGACACAGCGTTACACAGCGTGGTACACAGCTGTGGACACAACGGGAAACAGTGGGGACACAGCGGGACACAGCGGGACACACTGGGACCCAGCGGGGACAAAGCGTGAGACACAGTGGGGGATAGAGTGGGAGACAGCGGGGGACACAGCGAGGACACAGCGGGACACAGCGGTGACACAGCGGGGACTCAGCGGGGATCACAGCGGGGGACAAAGCGGGACACCACGGAACACAGCGGGACACAGCGCGAAACTGCAGTGACCCTGCGGGGACACAGCGGGACACAGCGGGGGACACTGCAGGGGACACAGCCGGACACAGAGGGGGACACAGTGGGACACAGCGGGGGACACAGCGGGGGACACAGCGGGACACAGCGGGACACAGGGGGGACACAGCGGGACACAGCGGGGGACACAGCGAGTACACATTGGGACACAGCGGGGACACAGCGGGACTCAGTGGGGGACACAGCAGTACACTGCGGGAAACAGCGGGACACAGCATGGGACACAGAGGGGTACACAGCGGGAAACAGCGGGGACATAGCGAGGCCAGTGCGAGACCCAGCGGGACCCAGCGTCAATACAGCGGGGACACAGCGGGACACAGCGGGGTACACAGCTGGGGACACAACGGGACACCGCGGGGGACACAGCGAGGACACAGAAGACCACAGCATGGGACACAGCGAGGACACAGCAGGACACAGCGAGACACAGCGGGACACAGTGGGGACACAGCAGTCTACACAGTGGGACACAGCAGGGGACACAGCGGGACACAGCGGGGAACACAGGGAAGACACATCGGGACCCACCGGGACACAGCTTCGATACAGTGGGTACACAGCGGGACACAGCGGGGTACAAAGCTGGTGACACATCGACACACAGCGGGGGACACAGCGAGGACACAGCGGGACACAGCGGGAACACTGCGGGAACATAGCGGGACACAGCGTGGTACACAGCGGGACAGAGCGGGACACAGCTTGGGACACCGCGGGGACACAGCGGGACACAGTGGGGGACAAAGCGGGAGACAGCGGGGGACACAGCGAGGACACAGCGGGACACAGCCGCGATACAGAGGGGACTCAGCGGGGGACACAGCGAGGGACAAAGCGGGACACCATGGGACACAGTGTGCCACAGCAGGACACAGTGGGGACACTGCTGGGACACAGCGGGACAAAGTGGGGGACACAGCGGGACACAGCAGGGAACACAGCGGGGGACAGCGGTGACAGAGAGGGAACACAACGGGACAGAGCGTTGACACAGCTGGACACAACAGAGTACACAGCGGGACAAAGCGTGCACACAGCGGGGACACAGCGGGACACAGCGGGGGACACAGGGGGAACACAGCGGGACACAGCGGGGGACACAGCAAGGACACAGCAGGACTCAGCGGGGGACACAGCAGTACACAGCAGGACACAGCGGGACACAGCGTGGGACACAGAGGGGTACACAGCGGGACACAGCGGGGAACACAGCGAGGACACAGCGGGACCCTGCGGCACACAGCGTCGATACAGCGGGGACACAGCGGGACACAGCGGGGTACACAGCTGGGGACACAACTGGACAAAGCGGGGGACAGAGCGCGGACACTGCGGAACACAGCGGGGGACACAGCGAGGACACAGCGGGGCACAGCGAGATACAGCGGGACACAGTGGGGACACAGCAGTAGACACAGAGGGACACAGCGGGGGACACAGCGGGACACAGCGGGATACACAGGGAGGACCCAGCGGGACCCAGCGGGAATCAGCGTCGATACAGCGGGGACACAGTGGGACACAGCGGGGGACACAGCAGGGGACACAGCGGGACACAGCGGGACACAGCGGGGAATTAAGCGGGGGGACAAAGCGGGGACACAGTTGGGACACAGCGAGACCAAACGGGACACAGCTTGACACAGCGGGACACAGCGGCGATAGAGCGGGGACACAGCGGGGGACACAGCGGGGCAAGCAGCGAGACACAGCGGGGGACACAGCAGGGGACCTGGCGGGGCACCCAGCGGGACACAGCAGGGGACACAGCGGGGAAACAGCAGGGACTCAGCGGGGACACAGTGGAACACAGAGTGGACACAGCAGGGACACAGTGGGACACAGCGGGGACACAGCGAGCACACAGCGGGTGACACGGCGGGACACAGCGGGGGACACAGCGTTACACAAGGGAGAAACAGTGGACACAGCGGGTGACACAGCGGGGCATAGTGGGGGACAAAGTGGGACACAACGGGGAAAAAGTGGGACACAGCGGGGGACACAGCGGGGACATATCGGGGACACAGCGGGGACACAGCGGGACACAGTGGGGACCCAGCGGGACCCAGCGGGGACAAAGCGAGGACAGAGAGGGACACAGTGGTGACACAGCGAGGAAACAGCGGGACACAGCGTGGGACACAGCAGGGGACACAGCAGGGGACAGTGGGGACACAGAGGGACACAGCAGGACACAGCGGGGACACAGTGAGGACCAAGCGGGGGACAAAGCGGGGACAAAGCGGGGACACAGCGGGACACAGCGGGACAAAATGGGACACAGCTGGACACAGCGGGGACACAGCAGGGGACACAGCGGGGGCATCGGGGACACAGTGTGGGACACAGCGAGGACACAGCGGGACTCAGAGGTATACACAGAGAGGACACAGCGTGACACATGTGGAGACACCGCAACGACACGGCGGGACCCAGCGGGAAACAGCGGGACACAGGTGGGGACACAGCCGGGAACCCACCGGAACCCACCGGAACAAACCGGAACCCAGCGGGGAACCCACCAGGGACACATCGGGTCACAGAGTGAACCCACTGGGGGACACGGCGGAGACACCACGGAACCCTCAGGGATACACATGGAGGACACGGCGTGACCCATGGGGACACAGCAGAACCCAGAGGGGGACCCAGCGAGGACACAGCGTTACACTTGTATGGACACCACAAGGACACGGCAGGACACACCACGACACAAAGATGCGGACACATCGAGACACAGCGGGACACAGCTGAAGACAGCGGAACACAAGAGGTCACAGCGAGGACACACCGCGACACACCGCTACACACCATGGACACCGCGGGTCACCATGGAGAACTAGTGGGGAACACACAGGAACTCACCTGTTACCCACCGATGACACTGCAGAGACACTGTGGGACACA
>NW_012301263.1:0-3379 GCF_000151885.1 Dipodomys ordii | reverse complement strand
TCAGCTATGTCCCTCGCTGTGTCCTCTGCTGAGTCCCCGCTGTGTCCCCGCTGTTTCCCCCGATGTGTCCTCGCTGTGTGCCCCGCTGTCTCCCGCTCCGTCCCCCGCTGTGTCCCGCTGTGTCTACTGCTGTGTCCCTGCTGTGTCCACCACTGTGTCCCGCTGTGTTCCCTGCTGTGTCCCCCGCTGTGACCCGCTGTTTCCCCCGCTGTGTCCCGCTGTGTCCCCCGCTGTCTCCCACTCTGTCCCCCGCTGTGTCTCAAGCTTTCTCCCCGCTGTGTCCCGCTGTGTCCCCCCTGTGTCCCGTTGTGTCCCCAGCTGTGTACCTTGCTGTGTCCCGCTGTGTCCCCGCTGTACCGACGCTGTGTCCCGCTGTGTCCCCGCTGTATCGACGCTGTGTCCCGCTGTGTCCCGCTGGGTCCTCGCTGTGTCTCCCGCTGTGTTCCCCGATGTGTCCCGCTGTGTCCCACGTTGTGTCCCTTTGTGTCCCCAGCTGTGTAACCCGCTGTGTCCCGCTGTGTCCCCGCTGTATCGACGCTGTGTCCCGCTGTGTCCTCGCTGTGTCCCCCGCTGTGTCCCGCTGTGTCCTCGCTGTGTCCCCCGCTGTGTCCCGCTTTGTCCCACACTGTGTCCCGCTGTGTCCTCGCTCTGTCCCGCGCTGTGTCCCACTGTGTCCCTGCTTTGTTCACCGCTGTGTCCCACTGTGTCCCGCTGTGTACCCTGCTGTGTCCTGCCATGTTTCCGCAGTGTCCCGCTGTTTCCCGTGGTGTCCCGCTTTGTCCCCCGCTTTGTCCCCCGGTGTGTCCACGCTGTGCCCCTGCTGTGTCCCGCTGTGTCCCCCGCTGTGTCCCGCTGTGTCCCCCGCAGTGTCCCGCTGTGTCTACTGCTGTGTCCCTGCTGTGTCCCACTGTGTCCCGCTGTGTCCCGCTGTGTCCTCGCTGTGTCCCATGCTGTGTTCCGCTGTGTCCCCGCTGTATCGACGCTGTGTCCCGCTGTGTCCTCGCTGTGTTCCCCGCTTTGTCCCTCTGTGTCCCGCTGTGTCCCGCTGTGTACTGCTGTGTTCCGCTGTGTCCCCCGCTGTGTCCCGCTGTGTCCCGCTGTGTCCTCGCTGTGTCCCAAGCTGTGTTCCGCTGTGTGCGTGCTGTGTCCCCCGATGTGTCCCTTTGTGTCCCCAGCTGTGTACCCCACTGTGTCCCTCTGTGTCCCCGCTGTATCGACGCTGTGTTCCGCTGTGTCCCTGCTGTGACCCGCTGTGTCCCGCTGTGTCTCCGCTGTGTCCCCACTGTGTCCCGCTGTGTCCTCGCTGTGTCCCCCGCTGTGTCCCGCTGTGTCCTTGCTGTGTCCCCGCAGGGTCACCGCTGTTTCCCGCTGTGTTCTGTGGTGTCCCGCTATGTCCCTCGCTGTGTCCCCCGCTGAGTCCCCACTGTGTCTTCGCTGTGTCCCCCCCGTGTCCTCGCTGTGTGCCCCGCTGTCTCCCGCTCTGTCCCCCGCTGTGTCCAGCTTTGTCCCCGCTGTGTCTCACTGTGTCCCACGCTCTGTCCCCCACTGTGTTCCACTGTGTCCCCTGCTGTGTCCCGCTGTGTCCCCCGCTGTGTCCCGCTGTGTCTCCGCAGGGTCACCGCTGTTTCCCGCTGTGTCCCGCTCTGTTCCGTGGTGTCCCGCTATGTCCCCCACTGTGTCCCTTTGTGTCCCCAGCTGTGTAACCCTCTGTGTAACGCTGTGTGCCCGCTGTATCGACGGTGTGTTCCGCTGGGTCCCGCTGGGTCCTCGCTGTGTTCCCTGTTGTGTCCCGCGCTGTGTCCCCCGGTGTGTCCTGCTGTGCCCCCCGCTGTGTCCCGTTGTGTTCGGCTGTGTCCCCGCTGTGTTCCTTCTGTGTCCCTGCTGTGTCCCCGCTGTGACACGCTGTGTCCCGCTGTGTCCCCGCTGTGTCCCGCTGTGTCCTCGCTGTGTCCCAGCAGGGTCACCGCTGTTTCCCGCTGTGTCCCGCTGTGTTCTGTGGTGTCCCGCTATGTCCCTCGCTGTGTCCCCCGCCTTTGTCCCCCGCTGTGTCCCCCAGTGAATCCCCGCTGTGTCCCCGCTTCTGTCACCGCTGTGTCCCCCCTCTGTCTCCCGCTCTGTCCCCCGCTGTATCCCGCTGAGTCCTGCTGTGTTCCGCTGTGTCCCGCTGTGTCCCACTGTGTCCCCTCTGAGTCTGCAGTGTCCCCAGCTCTATCCCCTGCTTTGTCCGGCTGTATCCCCCACTGTGTACCGCTGTGTCCCATTGTGTCCCCCGCTTTGTCCCGCTGTGTGCCCCCAGTGTACCCGCTTTGTCCTGTTGTGTCCCACTGTGTCCCGTGGTGTCCTGCTTTGTCCCCCGCTGTGTCCCCCGCTGAGTCCCATCTGTGTCCCTGCTGTGTCCCGCTGTGTCCTCGCTGTGTCCCCCGCTGTCTTCCGCTTTGTCCCACGCTGTGTCCCACTGTGTCCTTGTTGTGTCCCCCGCTGTGTTCCGCTGTTTGCCCGCTTTGTCCCCCGCTGTGTCCCACTGTGTCCCGCTGTTTCCCCCGCTGAGTCCCGCTGTGTCCCCGCAGTGTCCCCTCTGTGTCCCCGCTATGTCCCGCTGTGTCCTCGCTGTGTCACCTGCTATCTACCACTTTGTACCCCGCTGTGTCGCGCTGTGTCCCACTGTGTCCTCGCTGTGTCCCCTGCTGTGTCGTACTGTGTCCCCGCTGTGTCTCCGCTGTGTCCCCCACTGTGACCCGCTATGTCCCCCCAGTGTCACTGCTGTGTCCAGCTTTGTCCTGCTCTGTCCCGTGGTGGCCCGCTGTGTCCCCTGCTGTGTGCCCCACGTTGTACTCGCTGTGTCCCTCTGTTTCCCTCTGTGTCCCCCGCTGTGTCCCCTTGTGTCTCCCGCTGTGTACCCCGCTGTGTCCTGCTGGGTGCCACGCTGTGTCCCGCTGTGTCCCCCGCTGATTCCCGCTGTGTACCCCGCTGTGTCCAGCTGTGTCCCCCACTGTGTCCGGCTGTGTCCCCTGCTGTGTCCCGCTGTGACCAATGTTGTGTCCCCGCTGTGTCCGGCTGTGTCCCAGATGTGTCCCGCTTTTTCCCCGCTGTGTCCCCGCTGTGTCCCGCTGTGTACCCCGCTGTGTCCAGCTTTGTCCCCGCTGTGTCTCGCTGTGTCCCACGCTCTGTCCCCCACTGTGTCACGCTCTGTCCCCCTCTGTGTCCCGCTGTGTCCCCCAATGTGTCCCGATGTGTCCCTGCTGTGTCCCCCCGCTGTGTCCAACTGTGTCCCCGGCTGTTTCCCGCTGTGTCCACTGCTGAGACCCCGCTGTGTCTTGCTGTGGCCCGCTGTGTCCCCCGCTGAGTCCCGGCTTGGTCCCGCTGTGTCCACTGTGTCCTC
>NW_012301262.1:0-3379 GCF_000151885.1 Dipodomys ordii | reverse complement strand
CATAGAGCGGGGACACAGCGTTACACAGCGGTGTACACAGCTGGGGACTACATATAGGGTTACAGTGGGGGACACAGCGGGACACAGCGGGGGACACAGTGGGACACAGCGGGGGACACAGCTAGGACACAGCGGGACACAGCGGGGGACACAGCGAAGACACAGCGGGACACAGCGGGACACAGCGTCGATACATCGGGGACACAACGGGACACAGCGGGGTACACAGCTGGGGACACAACAGGACTCAGCAGGGTTCACAGCGGGGACACAGCGGAACACAGCGTGGGACACAGCGAGGACAAAGCGGGACACAGCGGGGATAGAGCAGGGACACAGCAGGACACAGCGGGGGACACAGCGGGGGACACAGCGGGACACAACGGGGAACACAGCGAGAACACAGCGGGACCCAGAGGGACACTGCGTCCATACAGCGGGGAAACAGCAGGGTACACAGCAGGGTACACAAAGAGACACAGCGGGGGACACAGCGGGACACAGCGGGACACAGGTGGGACACAGCGGGACACAGCGGGGACACAAGGGGACTCAGCGGGAGCCACAGCAGTACACAGCAGGACACACCGGGACACAGCAGGACACAGCGGGGGACACAGCGGGACAGAGATGGAGACACAGAGGGGTACACAGTGAGACACAGCTGGGAACACAGCGAGGATACAGCGGGACCCAGTGGGACACAGCGTCGATGCAGTGGGGACACAGCGGGACAAAGCGGGGTACAGAGCGGGGGACACAAAGGGACACAGTGGGGAACACAGCGGACCAGAGCGGGACACAGTGGTACACAGCGGGGACAAAGCGGGACACAGCGGGGGACAGAGCAGGAGACAGCGGGGGACACAGGGAGGACACAGCGGTACACAGCGGGGACACAGTGGGGACTAAGCGGGGGACACAGCAGTACACAGCGGGACACAGCGGGGGACACAGCGGGACACAGCAGGGACACAGCAGTAGACACAGAGGAACACAGCGGGGGACACATCGGGACACAGCGGGGGAAAAAGCGAGGACACAGCGGGACCCAGCGGGACACAGCGTCGATACAGCGGGGACACAGCAGAACAGAGCGGGGGACACAGCGAGGACACAACGGGGGACACAGTGAGATCACAGCGGGACAGAGCAGGTGATACAGCACGGACACAGCGGGACACTGCGGGACACAGCGGAGGCCACAGCGGGGAACACAGTGGGACACAGCAGGGGACACAGCAAGACACAGCGGGGGACACAGCGGGACACAGGAAGACACAGCGGGGTCACAGCAGTGGACAAAGCAGGACACAGCGGGGCACACAGCGGGACACAGCGGGGGACACAGCGGGACACAGTTGGGGGACACAGCAGGGGACACATCGGGACACAGTGGGGGACACAGCGGGACACAGCGGGAACACAGCTGGACACAGCGGGGTACACAGCGGGACACAATGGGGACACAGAGGGGACACAGCCGGTAAACAGGGAGGACACAGCGGGACACAGTGGGGACAAAGCTTGAGCCACAGCGGGGGACAGAGCGGGAGACAGCGGGGTACACAGTGGGACACAGCGGGACACAGCGGGGACACAGCAGTAGACACAGCGGGACACGGTGTGGGACACAGCGGGACAGAGCGGGGGACACAGGGAGGACACAGCGGGACCCAGTGGGACACAGCGGGGACACAGCAGTAGACACAGCGGGACACAGCGGGGGACACAGAGGGACACAGCGAGGAACACAGGGAGGACCCAGCGGGACACAGCGGGACACAGCGTCGATAGAGCGGGGACACAGCGGGAC
Organism: Dipodomys ordii; assembly: GCF_000151885.1. NCBI lineage: Eukaryota > Metazoa > Chordata > Mammalia > Rodentia > Heteromyidae > Dipodomys > Dipodomys ordii. Next base: position 1,563 of record NW_012301262.1, on the reverse strand, counting down.
ACAGCGGGGGACAAAGCGAGAGACAGCGGGGGACACAGCAAGGACACAGTGGGACACAGCGAGACACAGCGGGGACACTGCGGGGACACAGCGGGACAAAGCGGGGGACACAGCGGGACACAGTGGGACACATCGGGGAACACAGCGGGGGATAACGGAGACAGAGAGGGGACACAGCGGGACACAGCGGTGACACAGCTGGACACAACGGAGTACAAAGAGGGACACAGCGGGCACACAGCGGGACACAGCGGGGGACACAGCGAGGACATAGCGGGACACAGCGGGGGACACAGCGAGGACACATTGGGACACAGCGGGGACACAGCGGGACTCAGCCGGGTACACAGCAGTACACAGCGGGACACAGCGGGACTCAGCCGGGTACACAGCAGTACACAGCGGGACACAGCCTGACACAGCGGGGACACAGAAGGGACACAGCTGGGGACACAGCAGGACACAGCGGGGGACACAGAGGGGTACACAGACGGACACAGCGGGGAACACAGCGAGGACACAGCGGAACACAGCATGGACAAAGCATGGACACAGCCGGACACAGCGGGGGACACAAGGGCTACACAGCGGGACCCAGCGGGGAACACAGCGAGGACCCAGCGGGACACAGCGGGACACAGCGTCGATACAGCGGGGACACAGCGGGACACAGCGGGGGACACAGCAAGGACACAGCAGGACACAGAGGCGACACAGAGGGGACTCAGCGGGGGACACAGCGGGGGACAAAGCGGGACACCACGGGACACAGTGTGACACAGCGGGCCACAGCGGGGACATTGAGGGGACACAGCGGGGCAAAGCGGTGGACGCAGCGGGACAAAACGGGACACAGCGGGGGACACAGCGGGGGACAGCGGAGACAGAGAGGGGACACAGCGAGACTCAGCGGTGACACAGCTGGACACAACAGAGTACATAGCGGGACACAGCGGGCACAAAGCGGGGACCCAGTGGGACATAGCGGGACACAGCAGGGACAGAGCGGGACACAGCGGGACACAGCGGGGGACACAGCGGGACACAGCGGGGGCACAGCGAGGACACAGCGGGGGACACAGCGGGGAACATAGCGGGACACAGCGGGGAACACAGCAAGGACACAGCTGGACTCAGCGGGACACAGCGTCGATACAGCGGGGACACAGCGTTACACAGTGTGGTACACAGCTGTGGACAAAACGGGACACAGTGAGGGCACAGCGGGGACAAAGCGTGAGACAAAGCGGGGGACAGAGCGGGAGACAGAGGGGGACACAGCTAGACACAGCGGGGGACACAGCGGGACACAGCGGGATACACAGCGTGGGACACAGCTGGACACAGCGGGGGACTCATGGAGGACACAGCGGGACACAGCGGGGGACACAGCGAGGACACATTGGGACACAGCGGGTACACAACGGGACACAGCCGGACACAGAGGGGACACAGCAGGGACACAGCGGGGGACACAGCAGGACACAATGGGGGACACAGAGGGGTACACAGCAGGATACAGCGAGGAACACAGCGAGGACACAGCGGAACACAGCGTGGGAC
>NW_012301261.1:0-3380 GCF_000151885.1 Dipodomys ordii | reverse complement strand
ACTTCTCCTTCTGCTTCTCTTTTTGCTTCTGCTTCTGCTTCTTCTGTTTCTCCTGCCTGAATTTCTGGTTCTACTTCTTCTGCTGCTTCTCCTTCTGCTTCTGCTTCTCCTTCTGCTTCTGTTTCTGCTTCTTCTCTTTCGGCTTCTCCTGCTTCTGCTTCTTGTCCTTCTCCTGCTTCTCTTTCTGCTTCTCATTCTGCTTCTACTTCTCCTTCTGCTTCTGCTTCTCCTCCTTCTCCTTCTCCTACTTCTGCTTCTCCTTCAGCTTCTGCTTCTTCTGCTTCTCCTGCTTCTCCTTCTGCATCTCCCTCTGCTTGTGCTTTTCCTTATGCTTCTTCTTCTACTTCTGCTTTTCCTTCTCCTTCATTTGCTTCTCCTTTTGCTTCTGCTTCTTCTGCTTTTCCTGCTTCCCCTTCTGCTTCTGCTTCTTCTGCTTCTCCTGCTTCTCCTTCTGCATCTTCTTCTGCTTCTGTTTCTCCTTCTCCTTCTTCTGCTTCTCCTTCTGATTCTCCTTCTGCTTCTTCTTCTTGTGCTTTACCTGCTTCTCTTCTGCTTCTCCTTCTGCTTCTCCTTCTGTTTCTCCTTCTCCTTCCTGTTTTTCTGCTTTTCCTTCTGCTTCTGCTACACCTGCTACTGCTTCTACTTCTTCTGTTTCTTCTGCTTCTCCTTCTGCTTTTGATTCTCTTTCTGCTTCTGCTTCTCCTTCTGCTTCTCATTCTGCTTCTCCAGATTCTGCTTCTTCTGCTTCTCCTGCTTCTCCTTCTGCTTCAGGTTCTGCTTCTGCTTCTTCGCATTCTTATGCTTCTGCTTCTCCTGCTTCTTCTTCTTTTGCTTTCCCTCCTTCTCATTCTGCTTCTCCTTCTGTTTCTGCTTCTCCTTCTGCTTCTGCTTCTTGTCCTTCTCCTGTTTCTTCTGCTGCTGCTTCTCCAGTTTCTGCATCTCGTGCTTCTCCTTCTGCTGCTCTTTCTGCTTCTCCTGCTGCTTTTCCTTCTCTTGCTCCTTCTTCTGCTTCTCTTTCTGCTTCTCCTTCTGTTTCTCCTTCTCCTTCTCGTTCTTCTGCTTTTCCTTCTGCTTCTCTTTCTGCTTCTGCATCTTCTGCTACTGCCTCTGTTTCTTCTGTTTCTTCTGCTTCTCCTTATGCTTCTCCTTCTGCTTTTGCTTCTCTTTCTGCTTCTGCTTCTCCTTCTGCTTTTCCAGATTCTGCTTCTTCTGCTTCTCCTGTATCTCCTTATGCTTCAAGTTCTGCTTCTGCTTCTTCGGCTTCTTCTGTTTCTGCTTCTCCTGCTGCTGCTTCTTCTGCTTCTCCTGCTTCTGCTTCTCCTGCTTCTCGTTGTGCTTCTCGATGTGCTTCTCGTTGTGCTTCTCTTTCTGCTTCTCTTTCTGCTTCTCCTTCTCCTTCTTCTGCTTCTGCTTCTGTTTCTCCTTCTGCTTCTTCTTCTGCTTCAATTTCTCCTTCTGCTTCTCATTCTGCTTCTGCGTCTTCTGTTTCTTCTGCTTCTCCTGCTTCTGCTTCTCCTGCTTCTCAAACTTCTCGTGCTGCTTCTCCTTCTGCGTCTCTTTCTGCTTCTGCTTATCCTTTTGCTTCTCCTACTCCTAATCCTTCTCTTTCGCCTTCTCCTTCTCCTTCTTCTGATTCTTCTGCTTCTCCTTCTGCATCTTCTTCTGCTTCTGCTTCTGCTGCTTCTTCTGCTTCTGCTTCTCCTTCTTCTGCTTCTCCCTCTCATTCTGCTTCTTATGCTTATTCTTTTTCTTTTGCTTCTGCTTCTCCTGCTTCTGCTTCTTCTGCTTCTACTGCTTCTCCTTCTCCTTCTCCTTCTCCTTCTTCTTCTTCTTCTTCTTCTTCTTCTTCTTCTTCTTCTTCTTCTTCTTCTTCTTCTTCTTCTTCTTCTTCTTCTTCTTCTTCTTCTTCTTCTTCTTCTTCTTCTTCTTGTTCTTCTTCTTCTTCTTCTTCTCTTTCTTCTGCTTCTGCTTTTCCTGCTTCTTCTGCTTCTACTGCTTTTCTTTCTGCTTCTCATTCTGCCTCTGCTTCTCCTATTGCTTCTGCTGCTCTTCCTTCTCTTTCTCCTACTTCTACTTCTTCTTCTGCTTCTTCTGCTTCTCCTGCTACTCCTTCTGCATCTCCTTCTGCTTGTGCTTGTCCTTATGCTTATTCTTCTGTTTCTGCTTCTTCTGCTTCTCCTTTTGATTCTCCTTCTGCTTCTGCTTCTATTTCTCCGTCTTTATCTCGTTCTTCTGCTTTTCTTTCTGCTTCTCCTTCTGCTTCTGCTGCAAGTGCTACTGCTTCTTCTGTTTCTTCTGCTTCTCCTTCTGCTTCTGCATCTTCTGCTTCTTCTGCAACTGCCTCTGCTTCTTCTGTTTTTCTGCTTCTCCTTCTGCATTTGCTTCTCTTTGTGCTTCTGCTTCTCCTTCTGCCTCTCCAGATTCTGCTTCTTCTGCCTCTCCTTCTGCTTCAGGTTCTGCTTCTGCTTCGTCGGCTTCTTCTGCTTCTGCTTCTCCTGCTGCTGCTTCTTCTGCTTCTCCTGCTTCTCTTTCTGCTTTTCCTTCTGTTTCTGCTTCTCCTTCTGCTTCTGCTTCTTCTCCTTCTTCTGTTTCTTCTGCTTCTGCTTCTCCTGCTTCTGCTTCTTCTGCTTCTCGTTCTGCTTCTCTTTCTGCTTCTCCTTCTCCTTCTTCTGCTTCTCCTACTTCTGTTTCTCCTTCTGCTTCTGCTTCTCCTTCTGCTTCTGCTTCAATTTCTCATTCTGCTTCTCATTCTGCTTCTGCGTCTTCTGTTTCTTCTGCTTCTCCTGCTTCTGCTTCTCCTGCTTCTCCTGCTTCTCCTACTTCTAGTGCTGCTTCTCCTTCTGCGTCTCTTTCTACTTCTACTTATCCTTTTGCTTCTCCTACTCCTAATCCTTCTCTCTCGCCTTCTCCGTCTTCTTCTTCTGCTTCTCCTGCTGCTTCTGCTTCTGCTTATTCTACTATTTCTGTTTTTTCTGCTTCTGCTTCAGATTGTACTTCTTCTGTTTCTCCTTCTGCTTCAGATTCTGCTTCTGCTTCTTCGGCTTCTCCTGTTTCTTCTGCTTATGCTTCTCCTGCTTCTCTTTCTGCTTCTTCTGTTTCTGCTTCTCCTTCTGCTTCTGCTTCTTGTACTTCTCCTGTTTCTTCTGCTTCTGCTTCTCCTGTTTCTGCATCTACTGCTTCCCCTTCTGCTGCTTTTTCTGCTTCTTCTGCTGCTTTTCCTTCTCCTGCTCCTTCTTCTGCTTCTCTTTCTGCTTCTCCTTCTCCTTCTCGTTCTTCTGCTTTTCCTTCTGCTTCTCCTTCTGCTTCTGCATCTTCTGCTTCTTCTGCTACTGCCTCTGCAATAATTCTGTTTCTTCTGCTTCTCCTTCTGCTATACCTTC
>NW_012301260.1:0-3380 GCF_000151885.1 Dipodomys ordii | reverse complement strand
ATCATCTTTCTTCTGCTTCTCTTTCTGCTTCTCCTTCTATTTCTCTTTCTCCTTCTCGTTCTTCTGCTTTTCCATCTGCTTCTGCTTCTGCATCTTCTGCTTCTTCTGCTACTGCCTCTGCTTCTTCTGTTTCTTCTGCTTCTCCATCTGCTTCTCCTTCTGCTTTTGCTTCTCTTTCTGCTTCTGCTTCTCCTTCTGCTTCTCCAGATTCTGCTTCTTCTGGTCCTCCTGCTTCCCCTTCTGCTTCAGGTTCTGCTTCTGCTTCTTCGGCTGCTTCTGCTTCTGCTTCTCCTGCTGCTGCTTCTTCTGCTTCTCCTGCTTCTCTTTCTGCTTTTCCTTCTGTTTCTGCTTCTCCTTCTGCTTCTGCTTCTTCTCCTACTTCTGTTTCTTCAGCTTCTGCTTCTCCTGCTTCTGCTTCTCCTGCTTCTCGTTCTGCTTCTCTTTCTGCTTCTCTGTCCGTTCTCCTTCTCCTTCTTCTGCTTCTCCTTCGGCTTCTGCTTCTCCTTCTGCTTCTGCTTCAGCTTCAATTTCTCCTTGTGCTTCTCATTCTGCTTCTGCGTCTTCTGTTTCTTCTGCTTCTCCTGCTTCTGCTTCACCTGCTTCTCCTACTTCTCGTGCTGTTTCTCCTTCTGCGTCTCTTTCTGCTTCTGCTTATCCTTTTGCTTCTCCTACTCCTAATCCTTCTCTTTCGCCTTCTCCGTCTTCTTCTTCTGCTTCTCCTGCTGCTTCTGCTTCTGCTTATTCTACTATTTCTGTTTCTTCTGCTTCTGCTTCAGATTGTGCTTCTTCTGTTTCTCCTGCTTCAGATTCTGCTTCTTCGGCTTCTCCTGTTTCTTCTGCTTCTGCTTCGCCTGCTTCTTCTGCTTCTCCTGCTTCTCTTTCTGCTTCTGCTTCTTCTTCTGCTTCTGCTTCTGCTCTTCTCCTTCTTCTCTTTCTTTTGCTTCTGTTTCTTCTGCTTCTTCTTCTTCTGTTTCTTCTGATTCTACTTGTGCTTCTCGTTCTTCTCCTCTTTCTGCTTCTACTTCTGCTTCTTCTGTTTCTCCTGTTTTTCCTTCTTGTTCTCCTTCTTTTTCTGCTTCTCTTTCTGCTTCTGCTTCTCCTTCTGCTGCTCCTTCTCCTTCTTCTGCTGCTCCCACTGCTTCTGCTTCTGCTTCTTTTGCTAATTCTTTTTCTTCTGTTTCTGCTTCTCCTGCTTTTGCTTCTTCTGCTTCTCCTGCTTCTCCTTCTGCATCTCCTTCTTCTTCTGCTTGACCTTCTGCTGCTTCTTCTGCTTCTGCACCTCCTTCTGATTCTCCTTCTGCTTCTCCTTCTGCTGCTCCTTCTGCTTCTCGTTCTGCTTCTGATTCTCCTTCTGCTCTTCCTACTCCTAATCCTTCTCTTTCTCCTTCTCCTTCTTCTTCTTCTGCTTCTCGTTCTGCTTCTGCTTCTTCTGCTTGTTCTGTTTCTTCTGCTTCAGGTCCTGCTTCTGCTTCTTCGGCTTCTCCTGATTCTTCTGCTTCTGCTTCTCCTGCTACTGCTTCTTCTGCTTCTCATTCTGCTTCTCCTTCTGCTTCTGCTTCTCCTTCTGCTCCTTCTCCTTCTTCTGTTTCTTCTTCTTCTTCTGCTTCTCCCGCTTCTGCTTCTTCTGCTTCTCCTTCCTTTCCTCTGCTTCTGCTTCTCCTTCTCCTTCTACTGCTTCTCTTTCTGCTTCTTCTGATTCTCCAACTAATCCTTCTTCTTCTCCTTCTGTTTCTGCTTCTCTTTCTGTTTCTGCATCTCCTTCTGCTTCACCTTCTGCTGCTCCTTCTCCTTCTTCTGTTTCTCCCTCTGCTTCTGCTTCTTATGCTTCTTCTTGTTCTTCTGCTTCTGCTTCTCCTGCTTCTGCTTCTTATGCTTCTACTGCTTCTTCTTCTGAAAATGCTTCTTCTGCTTCTAATTCTCTCTACTTCTACTTCTCCTGCTTGTTTTTCTGCTTCTTCTGCTGCTTCTCCTTCTGCTGCTTCTTTTACTACTCCTTGTGCTTCTCTTTTTTCTTCTCCTTCTGCTTCTGCTTCTACTTCTTCTGTTTCTCCTGCCTGAATTTCTGATTCTACTTCTTCTGCTACTTCTCCTTCTGCTTCTGCTTCTCCTTCTGCTAATATTTCTACTTCTTCTGCTTCTTCTCTTTCGGCTTCTACTGCTTCTGCTTCTTGTCCTTCTCCTGCTTCTCTTTCTGCTTCTCATTCTGCTTCTGCTTCTCCTTCTGCTTCTCCTCCTTCACCTTCTCCTACTTCTGCTTCTCCTTCAGCTTCTGCTTCTTCTGCTTCTCCTGCTTCTCCTTCTGCATCTCCTTCTGCTTGTGCTTGTCCTTATGCTTCTGCTTCTGCTTCTCCTTCTCCTTCTTTTGCTCCTCCTTTTGCTTCTCCTTCTTCTGCTTTTCCTGCTTCTCCTCCTGCTTCTGCTTCTTCTGCTTTCCCTCCTTCTCTTCCTGCTTCTCCTTCTGTTTCTGCTTCTCTTTCTGCTTCTGCTTCTTGTCCTTCTCCTGTTTCTTCTGCTTCTGCTTCTCAAGTTTCTGCATCTCCTGCTTCTCCTTCTGCTGCTCTTTCTGCTTCTCCTGCTGCTTTTCCTTCTCCTGCTCCTTCTTCTGATTCTCTTTCTGCTTCTCCTTCTGTTTCTCCTACTCCTTCTCCTTCTCGTTCTTCTGCTTTTACTTCTGCTTCTCCTTCTGCTTCTGCATCTTCTGCTTCTTCTGCTACTGCCTCTGATTCTTCTGTTTCTTCTGCTTCCCCTTCTGCTTCTCCTTCTGCTTTTGCTTCTCTTTCTGCTTCTGCTTCTCCTTCTGCTTCTCCAGATTCTGCTTCTTCTGCTTCTCCTGCTTCTCCTTATGATTCAGGTTCTGCTTCTGCTTCTTCGGCTTCTTCTGCTTCTGCTTCTCCTGCTGCTGCTTCTTCTGCTTCTCCTGCTTCTCTTTCTGCTTTTCCTTCTGTTTCTGCTTCTCCTTCTGCTTCTTCTCCTTCCTATGTTTCTTCAGCTTCTGCTTCTCCTGCTTCTGCTTCTTCTGCTTCTCCTGCTTCTCCTTCTCATTCTCCTTCTCTTTCTGCTTCTGCTTATCCTTCTGTTTCTCCTACTCCTAATCCTTCTCTTTCTCCTTCTCCTTCTTCTTCTGCTTCTCCTGCTGCTTCTTCTTCTGCTTCTTCTGCTTTTTCTGTTTCTTCTTCTTCTGCTTCAGCTTCTGCTTCTTCTGCTTCTCCTTCTGCTTCTCCTTCTGCTTCTGCTCTTCTCCTTCTGCTTCTTCTGTTTCTGCTTCTCCTGCTTCTTCTTCTTCTGCTTCTCCTACTTCTCCTTCTGCTTCTCCGTCTCCTTCTCCTTCTCCATCAATTTCTCCATCAAAGTGCTTCTCATTCTGCTTCTGCTTCAGCTTC
>NW_012301259.1:0-3381 GCF_000151885.1 Dipodomys ordii | reverse complement strand
GTGCTCCCGCTGTGTCCCGCTGTGTAGCCCTTGTGTCCCCCGCTGTGTCCCGCTGTGTCCCGCTGTGTACAGCTGTGTCCCCCGCTGAGTCCCGCTCTGTCCCCGCTGTGTCCCAATGTGTCCTCGCTGTGTCCCTGCTGTGTCCCGCTGTGTCCCCACTGTGTCCCCCGCTCTGTCCCGCTGTGTCCCGCTTTGTCACCCGCTGTGTCCCCCGCTGTGTCACGCTGTGTACCCGTCTGTGTCCCGCTGTGTCCCCCGCTGTGTCGCGATGTGTCCTTGCTGTGTCCCCCGCTGTGTCCTGCTGTGTCCTCGCTGTGTCCCCCGCTGTTTCCCCGCTGTGTCCCCGCTGTGTCCCTCTCTGTACCCCGCTGTGTCCAGCTTTGTCCCTGCTGTGTCTCGCTGTGTCCCACACTCTGTCTCCCACTGTTTCCTGCTGTGTCCCCCACTGTGTCCCGCTGTGTCCCCGCTCTATCGACGCTGTGTCCCGCTGGGTCCCGCTGGGTCCTCCCTGTGTTCCTCGCTGTGTCCCACTGTGTCCCCCGCTGTATCCCGCTGTGTCTACTGCTGTGTCCCGGCTGTGTCCCGCTGTGTCCTGCTGTGTCCTCGCTGTGTCCCACGCTGAGTTCTGCTCTGTCCTCGCTGTGTCCCCCGTTGTCTCCCGTTGTGTCCCCAGCTGTGTACCACACTGTGTCCCGCTGTGTCCCCCGTTGAGTCCCACTGTGTCCCCGCTGTGTCCCAATGTGTCCCAATGGGTCCTCGCTGTGTCCCCCGCTGTGTCCCGCTGTGTCCCCCCTGTGTCCCCTGCTGTGTCCCGCTGTGTCCTGCTGTGTCCCCCCTGTGTCCCCTGCTGTGTCCCTCTGTGTCCCCCGCTGTGTCCCGCTGTGTCCCCCGCTGTGTCCCGCTGTGTCATGCTGTTTCCCCGTGTGTCCCCGCTGTGTCCCTCTCTGTACCCCGCTGTGTCCAGCTTTGTCCCTGCTGTGTCTCGCTGTGTCCCACACTCTGTCCCCCACTGTGTCCTGCTGTGCCCCCCGCTGTGTCCCGCTGTGTCCCCACTCTATCGACGCTGTGTCCCGCTGGGTCCCGCTGGGTCCTCCCTGTGTTCCTCGCTGCGTCCCGCTGTGTCCCCCGCTGTATCCCGCTGTGTCTACTGCTGTGTCCCGGCTGTGTCCCGCTGTGTCCTCACTGTGTCCCCCGCTGAGTTCTGCTCTGTCCTCGCTGTGTCCCCCGATGTGTACCGTTGTGTCCCCAGCTGTGTACCCCACTGTGTCCCGCTGTGTTCCCACTGTATCGACGTTGTGTCCCGCTGGATCCCGCTGTGTCCTCGCTGTGTTCCCCACTGTGTCCCGCTGTGTACCCCTCTGTGTCCCCCGCTGTGTCCAGGCTGTGTCCCTCTGTGTACTACTGTTTCCCCCGCTGAGTCCCGCTGTGTCCCCTCTTTGTCCCAATGTGTCCTCGCTGTGTCCCCCGCTGTGTCCCACTGTGTCCCCTGTGTCCCCCACTGTGTCCCGCTGTGTCCCGCTGTGTCTCCCTCTGTGTCCCCCCTGTGTCAAGCTGTGTCCCCCGCTGTGTCACTGCTGTGTCCCTCTGTGTCCTAGCTGTGTCCCCCGCTGTCTCCTGCTCTGTCCCCCCTGTGTCTCACGCTTTTTCCCCGGTATGTCCCACTGTGTCCCGCTGTGTCCCGCTGTGTCCCCCACTCTGTCCCTTTGTGTCCCAAGCTGTGTACCCTGCTGTGTTCCGCTGTGTCCCCGCTGTATCGACGCTGGGTCCCGCTGGGTCCCGCTGTGTCCCACTGTGTCCCCCGCTGTGTCCCGCTGTGTCCACTGCTGTGTACCAGTTGTGTCCTGCTGTTTGCCGTGCTGTGTCCCGTTGTGTCCTCACTATGTCCCCTGCTGTCTCCCGCTCTGTCCCCCGATGTGTCTCACGCTTTGTCCCCGCTGTGTCCCACTCTGTCCCGCTGTGTCCCACTGTGTCCCCCACTGTGTCCCTTTGTGTCCCAAGCTGTGTACCCTGCTGTGTTCCACTGTGTCCCCGCTGTATCGACGCTGGGTCCCGCTGGGTCCCGCTGTGTCCCACTGTGTCCCCCGCTGTGTCCCGCTGTGTCCACTGCTGTGTACCAGTTGTGTCCCGCTGTTTGCCGTGCTGTGTCCCGTTGTGTCCTCACTATGTCCCCTGCTGTCTCCCGCTCTGTCCCCCGATGTGTCTCACGCTTTGTCCCCGCTGTGTCCCACTCTGTCCCGCTGTGTCCCGCTGTGTCCCCCACTGTGTCCCTTTGTGTCCCAAGCTGTGTAAGCTGCTGTGTTCCACTGTGTCCCCGCTGTATCGACGCTGGGTCCCGCTGGGTCCGCTGTGTCCCACTGTGTCCCCCGCTGTGTCCCGCTGTGTCCACTGCTGTGTACCAGTTGTGTCCCGCTGTTTGCCGCGCTGTGTCCCATTGTGTCCTCGCTGTGTCCCCCGCTGTCTCCCGCTCTGTCCCCCGATGTGTCTCACGCTTTGTCCCCTCTGTGTCCCACTCTGTCCCGCTGTGTCCCGCTGTGTCCCCCACTGTGTCCCTTTGCGTCCCAAGCTGTGTACCCCGCTGTGTCCCGCTGTGTCCCCGCTGTGTGCCCGCTGTGTCCCACTGTGTACTCCGTTGTGTCCAGCTGTGTCACCGCTGTGTCCCGCTGTGTCCCCTCTCTGTCTCCATTGTCCCCCGATGTGTCCCCCGCTGTGACCCGCTGTGTCCCGCTGTGTCCCCTTTGTCCCTCTGTGTCCCCGCAGTGTCGCCCCTGTGTCCCGCTGTGTACCCCGCTGTATCCCGCTATCTTGCCGCATTGTCCACGCTGTGTCCAGCTGTGTCTCACTGTGTCCCCGCTGTGTCCCGCTGTGTCCCCACTGTGTTCCTCGCTGTGTCCTGCTGTGTCTCGCTGTGTCCCCCGCTGTGTCCCGCTGTGTCCCCGCAGTGCCCCGCTCTGTCCCGCTGTGTCCCGCTGTGTTCCATTGTGTCCCACTAGGTCCCCCGCTGTGTCCCCCGCTGAGTCCCAGCTGTGTCCCCGCTGTGTCCCGCTGTGTCCTCCCTGTGTCCCTCACTGTGTTCCACACTGTCCTCCGTTTTGTCCCTCTGTGTCCCACTGTGTCCCCCGCTGTATCGACGCTGTGTCCTGCTGGGTCCCGCTGTGTCCTCGCTGTATTCCCCGCTGTGTCCCCCGCTGTGTCCCGCTGTGTCACCCGCTGTGTCACACTGTGTCCCCCGTTGTGTCCCGCTGTGTCTCACGCTGTGTACCGAGTGTTCCGCGCTGTGTCCCGCTGTGAACTTGCTGTGTCCCCCGCTGTGTCACCGCTGAGACCACAAAAGACCAAAAAGTGACCACTGCTGGCCCACGCTCTATCCACCTTGAGTCTCAC
>NW_012301258.1:0-3381 GCF_000151885.1 Dipodomys ordii | reverse complement strand
GTGTCCCGTTGTGTCCCGCTGTAACCCTGCTGAGTCCCCCTGTGTCCCCGCTGTGTCAGTCTGTGTCCCGCTGTATCCCGCTGTGACCCCGCTGAGTCCCCGCTGTGTCCCCGTTGTGTCCCCCGTTGTCTCCCACTCTGTCCCCCGCTGTGTCTCACGCTTTGTCTCCGCTGTGTCCCACTGTGTCCTGCTGTGTCCCGCTGTGCCCACACTGTGTCCCGTTGTGTCCACAGCTGTGTACCACGCTGTGTAACGCTGTGTCCCCGCTTTATCGACACTGTTCCTCGCTGTGTCCCGCTGTGTACGCCGCTGTGTCCCCCGCTGTGTCCTCACTGTGTCCCCCGCTGTGTCCCGCTGTGTCCTCGCTGGGTCCTCCGCTGGGTCCCGCTGTGTCCCCCGCTGTGTCCCATTGTGTCCCGCTGTGTCCCGCTCTGTCCCTGCTGTGTCTTGCTGTGTCCCGCTGTGTCCCCCTGTGTGCACGCTGTGTCCCGCTATGTACTCCGTTGTGTCCAGCTGTTTCACCGCTGTGTCCCCCGCTTTGTCCCGCTCTGTCCCTGCTGTGTCCCGCTGTGCCCTGCTGTGTCCTCGCTGTGTCCCCCGCTGTCTCCCGCTCTGTCCCTCGCTGTGTCTCACGATTTGTGCTTGCTTTGTCCCACTGTGTCCGCTGTGTCCCACTGTGTCCCCACTGTGTCCCGTGGTGTCCACAGCTGTGTACCACGCTGTGTAATGCTGTATCCCCGCTGTATCGACGCTGTGTCCCGCTGGGTCCCGCTGTGTCCTCGCTGTGTTCCCCACTGTGTCCCGCTGTGTACCCCTCTGTGTCCCCTGCTGTGTCCCGCTTTGTCCCGCTGTGAACTGCTTTGTCCCACGCTGAGTCCCGCTGTGTCCCCGCTGTGTCCCAATGTGTCCTCGCTGTGTCCCCCGCTGTGTCCCGCTGTGTCCCCCCTTTGTCCGCCGCTGTGTCCCGCTGTGTCATGCTGTCTCCCATGCTGTGTCCCCCGCTGTGTCCCTCTGTGTCCCCTGCTTTGTCACCGCTGTCCCGCTGTGTCCTCATTGTGTCCCCCACTGTCTCCCGCTCTGTCCCCCGCTGTGTCTCACGCTTTGTCCCCGCTGTGTCCCACTGTGTCCCGCTGTGTCCCGCTGTGACCCCACTGTGTCCCGTTGTGTCCACAGCTGTGTACCACGCTGAGTAACGCTGTGTCCCCGCTGTATCGACGCTGTGTCCCGCTGTGTCCTCGCTGTGTCCCCCGCTGTGTCCCGCTGTTTCCGCGCTGTGTCCCAAGCTGTGTCCCGCTGTGTCCTGCTGTGTACCCCGCTGTGTCCCACTATGTTCCCGCAGTGTCCCCGCTGTGTCCCGCTGTGTCCCGCTGTGTCCTCGCTATGTCCCCCGCTGTGACCCGTTGTGTCCCCAGCTGTGTACCCCGCTGTGTCTGCTGTGTCCCCGCTGTATCGACGCTGTGTCCCGCTAGGCTCCCGCTGTCTCATTGCTGTATTCCCCGCTGTGTCCCGCTGTGTACCACTCAGTGTCCCCCGAAGTGTCATGCTGTGTCCCGCTGTGTATTGCTGTATCCCACGCTGAGCCCCGATGTGTATCCGCTGTGTCCCATGTGTCCTTGCTATGTCCCCCGCTGTGTCCCGCTGTGTCTCCCCTGTGTCCCCTGCTGTGTCCCGCTGTGTTCCGCTGTGTCCCCCGCTGTCACCGCTGTGTCTCGCTCTGTACTCGCTGTGTCCCCCGCTGTCTCCCGCTCTGTCCCCCGCTGTGTTTCACGCTTTGTCCCAGCTGTGTCCCACTGTGTCCCGCTGTGTCCCGCTTTGCCCACAATGTGTCCCGTTGTGTCCCCAGCTGTGTACCTCGCTGTGTCTCGCTGTGTCCCTGCTGTATCGACGATGTGTCCCGCTGGGTCCCGCTGGGTCCTCCCTGTGTTCCCCGCTGTGTCCCGCTGTGTCCCATGCTGTGTCCCGCTGTGTCTACTGCTGTGTCCCCGCTGTGTGCCGCTGTGTAGCGCTGTGTCCCGCTGTGTCCCCCGCTGTGTCCCTCTGTGTCCCGCTGTGTCCTCGCTGTGTGCCCCGCTGTGTCCCCCGCTGTGTTCCCCGCTGTGTCCCGCTGTTTCCCCCGCTGTGTCCCCCGCTGTGTCCCGCTGTGTCCCCCGCAGTGTCCCGCTGTGTCCCCCGCTGTGTCCCGCTGTGTCCTCACTGTGTCCCCCGCTGTGTCCCGCTGTGTCCCGCTCGGTCCCTGCTGTGTCCCGCTGTGTCCTGCTGTGTCTCCGCTGGGTGCCCGCTGTGTCCCGTTGTGTACCATCTTGTTTCCAGCTGTTTCATCACTGAGTCCCGCTTTGTCCCCTCTCTGACTCCGCTGTTCCCCGCTGTGTCCCGCTGTGTCCTCGCTGTGTCCCCGGCTGTGTCCCTCTGTGTCCCGCTCGGTCCCTGCTGTGTCCCGCTGTGTTCTGCTGTGTCCCCGCTGTGTCCTCGCTGTGTTTCCCGCTGTGTCCCACTGTTTACCCCTTTGTGTCCCACTCTGTGTCCCGTTGTGTCCCCCGCTGTGTCCCGCTATGTCCCGCTGTCTATTGCTGTGTCCCGCTGTGTCCCACATGAGTCCCCGCTGTGTCCCGCTGTGTCCCGCTGTGTCCCACATGTGTCCCCCGCTGTGTCCCGCTGTGTCCCGCTTTGTCCCCCGCTGTGTCCACACTGAGTCCCGCTGTGTCGCCCGCTGTGTCACCGCTGTGTCCCGCTGTGTCCTCCCTGTGTTCCCCGCTGTGTCCCGCTGTGTCCCCGCTGTGTCCCGCTCTGTCTACTGATGTGTCCCCGCTGTGTCCCGCTGTGTCCCGCTGTGTCCCGCTGTGTCCTCGCTGTGTCCCACTCTGTGTTCTGCTGTGTCCTCGCTGTGTCCCCCGCTGTGTCCCGTTGTGTCCCCAGCTGTGTAGACCGCTGTGTCCCGCTATGTCCCCGCTGTATCGACGCTGTGTTCCGCTGGGTCCTGCTGTGTCCTCGATGTGTTCCCCGCTGTGTCCCGCTGTGTCCCCCCTGTGTCCCCCGCTGTGTCCCGCTGTGTCCCGCTGTGTCCCCCGCTGTGTCCCCCGCTATGTCGTGCTGTGTACCCCACTGTGTCCCGCTGTGTCCTCGCTGTGTCCCATGCTGTGTCCCGATGTGTCCCGCTGTGTCGCGCTGTGTCACACTGTGTCCCTGCTGTGTCCCGCTTTGTCCCCCGCTGTGTACCTCGCTGAGTCCCCTCTGTGTCGCCGCTGTGTCCCGCTGTGTCCTCGCTATGTCCCAGGCTGTCTCCCGCTTTGTTCACCGCTGTGTCCCGCTGTGTCCCCGCTGTGTCCCAAGCTCTGTCCCGCTGTGTCATGCTGTGTACCCCGCTGTGTCCCGCTGTGTCCCGCT
>NW_012301257.1:0-3381 GCF_000151885.1 Dipodomys ordii | reverse complement strand
ACAGAGGGGGACACAGCGAGGACACAGCAGGACACAGCGGGACACAGCAGGGACAGAGCGGGACACAGCGGGACACAGCGGGGGATACAGTGGGACCCAGCGGGGGACCCAGCGAGGACACAGCGGGACACAGCGGGGAACACAGCGAGGACACAGCGGGGGACACAGCGGGGGACACTGAGGGACACAGCGGGACACAGCATCGATACAGCGGGGATACAGCGTTACACAGCGTGGTACACAGCTGTGGACACAACGGGACACAGTGGGGGCACAGCGGGACACAGCGTCACACAGTGGGACACATCGGGGACACAGCGTGAGACACAGCGGGGGACAGAGCGGGACACAGCGGGGGACACAGCGAGGACACAGCGGGAGACAGCGGGGGAAACAGCGGGACACAGCGGTGGACACAGGGTTAGAGAGCGGGGAACACAGCGGGACACAGCAGTGGAAACAGCGGGACACAGCGGTGGACCCAGCGAGGACCCAGCGGGACCCAGCGGGACACAGTGTCGATACAGCTGGGATACAGCCTTACACAGCGTGGTACACATCTGTGGACACAACGGGACACAGTGGGGGCACAGCGGGACACAGCGGAACACAGTGGGACACAGCGGGGACAAAGCGTGAGACACAGCGGGGGACAGAGCGGGAGACAGTGGGGGACACAGCGAGGACACAGCGGGACACAGCGGGGGAAACAGCGGGACACAGCGGTGGACACAGGGGGAGAGAACGGGGGACACAGCGGGACACAGCGGTGGAAACAGCGGGACACAGCGGTGGACCCAGCGAGGACCCAGCGGGACCCAGCGGGACACAGTGTCGATACAGCTGGGATACAGCCTTACACAGCGTGGTACACATATGTGGACACAACGGGACACAGTTGGGGCACAGCGGGACACAGCGGGACACAGTGGGATAGCAGCGAGGACAAATCGTGAGACGAAGCAGGGGACAGAGCGGGAGACAGCGGGGGACACAGCGAGGACACAGCAGGACACAGCGGGACACAGCAGGGAACACAGCGAGGACAAAGCGGGACCCAGCGGGACCCAGCGTCGATACAGCGGGGATACAGCGTTACACCATGTGGTACAAATCTGTGGACACAAGGGGACACAGTAGGGGCACAGCGGGACAGAGCGGGACACGGTGGGACACAGCGAGGACAAATCGTGAGACACAGCGGGGGATAGAGTGGGAGACAGCGGGGGACACAGCGAGGACACAGCAGTACACAGCGGGACACAGCGGGACACAGCGGGGGACACAGCAGGAAACAGCGGAGGACCCAGCGAGGACACACCGGGACACAGTGGGGGACACAGCGAGGAAACAGCGGGGGACACAGCGGGGGACACTGCGGGACACAGCGGGGAACACAGCGAGAACACAGCGGGACCCAGCGGGACACAGCGTCGATACAGCGGGGATACAGTGTTACACAGTGTGGTTCACATCTGTGGACACAACGGGACACAGTGGGGGCAGAGCGGGACACAGTGGGACACAGCGAGGACAAATCGTGAGACGTAGTGGGGGACAGAGCGGGAGACAGCGGGGGACACAGCGAGGACACAGCGGGACACAGCGGGACACAACAGGGACAGAGCGGGACACAGCGGGGGACACAGTGGGACCCAGCGGGGGACCCAGCGAGGACACAGCGGGACACAGCGGGACACAACAGGGACAGAGCGGGACACAGCGGGACACAGCGTGGTACACAGCTGTGGACACAACGGGACATAGTGGGGTCACAGCGGGACACAGCGGAACACAGTGGGACACATCGGGGACAAAGCGTGAGACACAGCGTGGGACAGAGCGGGAGACAGAGGGGGACACAGCGAGGACACAGCGGGACACAGCGGGGGATACAGAGGGACACAGCAGTAGACAAAGGTTGACAGAGCGGGGGACACAGCGGGACACAGCGGTGGAAAGAGCGGTACACGGCGGTGGACACAGCGAGGACACAGCGGGACCCAGCGGGACACAGCCTCGATACAGCGGGGACAGAGTGGGCCACAGCGGGACACAGCAGGAACAAAGCAGTAGACACAGCAGGACACAGCAGGGGACACAGCGGGACACAGCCGGGGACAAAGGGAGGACAGAGCAGGACACAGCGGGGACAAGGAGGAGACAGAGCAGGACAGAGCGAGGACACAGCGGGGACTCAGCGCTGGACACAGCGGGGGACAAAGCGGGACACCACGGGACAGCGCGGGACACAGCGGGGACAAGGGGGAGACAGAGCGCGACACAGCGAGGACACAGAGGGACACAGCGGGGGACACAGCGGGACACAGCGGGGAACACAGCGGGACAAAGCAGGGTACACAGCAGGGGACACAGCGGGACACAGCGGGGTACCCAGCGGGAAACAGCGGGGGGCCCAGCGAGGACACAGCAGGACACAGCGGGGGACACAGACAGGAAAACAGCAGGGGACACACCGGGGGACACAACGGGACCCTGCGGGACCCAGCGGGACACAGCGTCGATACAGCGGGGATACAGCGTTACACAGTGTGGTACACATCTGTGGACACAACGGGACACAGTGGGGGCACAGCAGGACACAGCGGGACACAGTGGGACAAAGCGAAGACAAATCGTGAGATACAGCGGGGGACAGAGCGGGAGACAGCGGGGGACACAGGGAGGACACAGCAGGGCACAGCGGCACACAGCAGGGACAGAGCGGGACACAGCGGGACACAGCGGGGAACACAGCGAGGACACAGCGGGACACAGCGTCGATACAGCGGGGATACAGCGTTACACAGCGTGGTACACATATGTGGACATAACGGGACACAGTGGGGGCACAGCGGGACACATGGGGACACAGTGGGACACAGCGAGGACAAATCGTGAGACAAAGCGGGGGACAGAGCGGGAGACAGCGGGGGACACAGCGAGGACACAGCAGGACACAGCGGGACACAGCAGGGACAGAGTGGGACACAGCGGGACACAGTGGGGGACCCAGAGAGGACACAGCGGGACACAGCGGGGGACACAGCGAGGACACAGCGGGACACAGCGGGGGACCCAACGAGGACACAGCGGGACACAGCGGGGTACCCAGCGAGGACACAGCGGGACACAGCAGGGGACACAGCGGGACACAGCGGAGGACGCAGCGAGGACACAGCGGGACACAGCGGGGGACACAGCGAGGACACAGCAGGGGACACAGCGGGGGACACTGCGGGACACAATGGGGAACACTGCGAGGACACAGCGGGACCCAGCAGGACAAAGCGTCGATACAGCGGTGATACAGCGTTACACAGCGTGGTACACATCTGTGGACACAACGGGACACAGTGGGGGCACAGGAGGACACAGTTG
>NW_012301256.1:0-3381 GCF_000151885.1 Dipodomys ordii | reverse complement strand
CAGTGGGGACACAGCAGGACACAGCGGGACACAGCGGGACACAGCGGGGAACAAAGCAGGGACACACCGGGACACAGCGGGGGACACAGCGGGAACAGCGGGACACAGTGGGGACACAGCGGGACATAGCGGGGGACACAGTGAGGACACAGCTGGGGACACAGCTGAACACAGCGGGACACAGCGGAGGACAAAGCAGGGTACACAGCAATAAACAGCAGGACACAGCGGGGAAACATCGGGGACACAGCGGGACACAGCAGGGGCAGCGGGGAAACAGCGAGACACAGCGGAACACAGCGGGGGACAGTGGGGGACGCACCTGGGGACAAGGGGGCACAGCAGGGACACTGAGGGACCCAGCAGGGGACACAGTGGGGGACACAGCAGGGACTCAGCGAGGGACAGAGCGGGGACAGTGTGGGGACAGAGTGGAGCACCACGGGGAACACAGCGGTGACACAGCGGGGACACAGCAGCACACATCGAGACATAGGGGGACACAGCGGGGACACAGCGGAACACAGTGGGGACACAGAGGGACACACCGGGGGACACAGCGGGGACACAGTGGGACACAGCGGGGACACAGCGAGGGACACAGCGCGACACAGTGGGGACACAGCTGGGGACACAGCGGGAGACACAGCGGGACACAGCGGTGACACAGCGGGGACACAGCGAGGGACACAGCGTGGGACAGAGCGGGACACAGCGGGACACAGCGCTGGACACAGCGGGGATACAGCGGGGAAAACAGCTGGACACAGGGGGACACAGCAGGCACTCAGCGGGACACAGTGGGTACACTGCGGTGACACAGCGGGACACAGCGGGGACACAGCGGGACACAGCGGGGCCACAGCGGGGGACAGAGCGGGAAACAGCGGAGAACACAGAGGGACACAGCGGGACACAGCGGAGGACACAGCGGGAGACACAGCGGGACACAGCGGAACACAGCGGGTTACACAGCAGGGGACAGCGGGGACACAGCGGAGGCCAACAGGGACACAGCAGGACAAAGCGGGGGACACAGCGGAGGATAAAGCGGGACATAGCAGAGGACAAGCGAGGACAGAGCGGGACACAGGGGGACACGGTAGGGACACAGCGGGGACACAACGGTGGACAAAGAGAGACACAGAGGGGGACACAGTGGGACACAGCAGGCCACAGTGGGGGACACAGCGGGACACAGCGGGGGACACAGCGAGGACACAGTGGGACACAGCGAGGACACAGAGGGGACACTGCGGGGAACACAGCGGGAATACAGCGTGACACAGCGGGACACAACGGGACACAGCGGGACACAGCGGGAGACACAGCGTGGGACACAGCGGGGACACGGAAGGACACAGCGGGGGACACAACGGGGACACAGGGGGGACACAGCGGGACACTCCGGGAACACAGGGGAAACAGCGAGACACAACGGGACACAGCGGGGGACACAGCAGGACACAGCGGGGGACACAGCGAGTACACAGCGGGGGACAAAGCGGGACACCACGGGACACAGTGTGACACAGCGGGACACAGCGGGGACACTGCAGGGACACAGCGGGACAAAGCGGGGGACACAGCGGGACACAGCGGGGGACACAGCGGGGGCCAGCAGGGGACAGAGAGGGGTCACAGCGGGACACAGCAGGGACACAGCTGGACCCAGCGGGGTACACAGTGGGACACAGCGGGCACACAGTGGGGACACAGCGGGACACAGCGGGACACAGCATGGACAGAGTGGGACAGACCGGACACAGCGATGACACATTGGGACACACCGGGGACACAGCAGGACACAGCGGGGGACACAGCGGGACACAGCGGGACACAGCGAGGGACAAAGCGGGACACAGAGGGGACACAGAGGGGTATACAGCGGGACACAGCGGGGAACACAACGAGGACACAGCGGGATCCAGCGCGACACAGCGTCGATACAGCGGGGACACAGCGGGACACAGCGGGACACAGCAGAAAACACAGCGAGGACACAGCGGGACCCAGTGCGACACAGCGTCGATACAGCAGGGATACAGCGGGACACAGCGGGGTACACAGCTGGGGACAAAAAGGGACACATCGGGGGACACAGCGAGGACACAGCGGAACACAGCGTGTGACAAAGCGAGTACACAGCGGGACACAGCGGGACACAGCGTCGATACAGCGGGGCCACAGCGGGCCACAGCGGGGACACAGTGGGGAATAACCGGGGGACACAGCGGGGGACAAAGCAGGACACCACGGGACACAGCGGGACACAGCGGCACACAGCAGGGGACACAGCGAGGACCCAGCAGAACACAGCGTGGGACACAGAAAGGACAAAGCGTGACACAGCGTGACACAGTGGGGACACTGCTGGGACACAGCGGGCGACACAGCGGGACACAGCAGGACACAGCGGGGGAAACAGCGGGACACAGCGGGGGACACAGCCAGGACACAGCGGGGGACACAGCGGGTACACAGCGGGGGACACTGCTATGACACAGAAGGACACAGCGGGGGAAAAAGCGGGACACAGCAGGGACACAGGAGTGGACACAGCGGGACATAGTGGGGGACATAGCGGGACACAGCGGGGGACACATCGGGACACAGTGGAACACAGCAGGGGACACAGGGGGACACAGCGGGGACACAGCGTGACTCAGCGAGGGACACAGCAGTATACAGCAGGACACAGCAGGGAAAACAGCAGGGTCACAGTGGGGGACACATCGGGACACAGCGGGTCACAGCGGGGGACACAGCGGGACAGAGCAGGGGACACAGAGGGGTACACAGCAGGACAAAGCGGGACACAGCGTCAATACAGCGGGGACACAGCGGGACACAGAGTGGTACACAGCTGGGGACACAACGGGACACAGCAGGGGTCACAGAGAGGACAAAGGGGAACACAGCGTGGGACACAGCGAGGACACAGCGGGACACAGCGGGACACAGCGTCGATACAGCGGGGCCACAGCGGGCCACAGCGGGGACACAGTGGGGAATAACCGGGGGACACAGCGGGGGACAAAGCACGACACCACGGGACACAGCGGGACACAGCGGCACACAGCAGGGGACACAGGGAGGACCCAGCAGAACACAGCGTGGGACACAGAAAGGACAAAGCGGGACACAGCGTGACACAGTGGGGACACAGCTGGGACACAGCGGGCGACACAGCGGGACACAGCAGGACACAGCGGGGGAAACAGCGGGACACAGCAGGGGACACAGCCAGGACACAGCGGGGGACACAGCGGGTACACAGCGGGGGACACTGCTATGACACAGAAGGACACAGTGGGGGAAAAAGCGGGACACAGCAGGGACACAGGAGTGGACACAGCGGGACATAGTGGGGGACACAGC
>NW_012301255.1:0-3381 GCF_000151885.1 Dipodomys ordii | reverse complement strand
AGGAGTTGAAGCCGAAAAGAGTAGCCGGAGGAAGGGAGCAGTTTGAAGGTAAAAGTGGCAGGAGAAAAAGGAAAGAGCCAGCAGAAAAGAGAAGCCGGGATATGCAGAAACCGGGGAAGTCGGATGCTGAAGAATCCTGGGGAAGGTCTAGAAGCTGAAAGCAGAAGGAGAAGCAGAAATAGAATGAGGGGAACAGATGAAGCAGAAGCAGGAGAAGCAGAAGCATAAGAATTCGAAGGAAGCAGAAGCAGAACTTGAAGCAGAAAGGAGAAGCAGGAGAAGCAGAAGAAGCAGAATTTTGAGAAGCAGAATGAGAAGCAGAAAGGAGAAGCAGAAGCAGAAAGAGAATCTAAAAGCAGAAGGAGAAGCAGAAGAAACAGAAGAAGTAGAAGCAGTAGCAGTTGTAGCAGAAGCAGTAGGAAAAGCAGAAGGGAAAAGCAGAAGAACCAGAAGGAGAAGGAGAAACAGAAGGAGAAGCAGAAGGAGAAGCAGAAAGAGAAGCAGGTTAAGCAGAAGAAGAAGCAGAAGGACAATCAGAAGGAGAAGCAGAAGAAGGAGAAGGAGAATCAGAAGCAGAAGAAGATGCAGAAGGAGAAACAGAAGAAGCAGAAACAGAAGGAGAAGCAGGAAAAGCAGAAGAAGCAGAAGCAAAAGGTGAAGCAAAAGAAGGAGAAGGAGAAGCAGAGGCAGAAGAAGCATAAGGACAAGCACAAGCAGAAGGAGATGCAGAAGGAGAAGCAGGAGAAGCAGAAGAAGCAGAAGCTGAAAGAGAAGCAGAAGTAGGAGAAGGAGAAGGAGGAGAAGCAGAAGCAGAAGGAGAAGCAGAAGCAGAAGGAGAAGCAGAAAGAGAAGCAGGAGGAGGTCAAGAAGCAGAAGCAGGAGAAGCCGAAAGAGAAGAAGCAGAAACAGAAGCAGAAGGAGAAGCAGAAGCAGAAGGAGAAGCAGCAGAAGAAGTAGAAACAGAAATTCAGGCACGAGAAACAGAAGAAGCAGAAGGAGAAGGAGAAGCAAAAAGAGAAGCAGAAGGAGAAGTAGAAAAAGCAGCAAAAGAAGCAGAAAAACTAGCAGGAGAAGCAGAAGCAGAAAGAGAAGTAGAAGCAGAAGAAGCAGAAGAAGAAGCAGTAGAAGCATAAGAAGCAGAAGCAGGAGATGCAGAACCAGAAGAAAAAGAAGACGCATAAGAAGCAGAAGAAGAGGGAGAAACAGAAGAAGGAGAAGGAGCAGCAGAAGGTGAAGCAGAAGGAAATGCAGAAGCAGAAAGAGAAGCAGAAATAGAAGAAGAAGAAAGAGAAGTTGGAGAATCAGAAGAAGCAGAAGCAGAAAGAGAAGCAGAAGAAGGAGAAGGAGAAACAGAAGGAGAAGGACAAGCAGCAGAAGCAGAAGAAGCAGAAGCAGAAGCGGGAGAAGCAGAAGAAGAAGAAACAGAAGAAGGAGAAGGAGCAGAAGGAGAAGCAGAAGCAGAAGGAGAAGCAGAAAGAGAAGCAGAAGAAGCAGAAGAAGCAGTAGAAGGAGAAGCAGAAGCAGAAGAAACAGGAGAAGCCCAAGAATCAGAAGGAGAACCTGAAGCAGAAGGAGAAGCAGAAGCAGCAGAAGCTGGAAAAGCAGAAGCAGAAGAAACCGAACAAGCAGAAGAAGCAGAAGCAGAACGAGAAGCAGAAGAAGAGGGAGGAAGAGAAGGATTAGGAGTAGGAGGAGCAGAAGCAGAATAAGAAGCAGAAAGAGAAGCAGAAGGAGAAGCAGAAGGAGAAACAGAAGAAGCAGAAGCAGGAGAAGCAGAAGCAGAATGAGAAGCACAAGAAGGAGAAATTGAAGGAGAAGGAGTAGGAGACGGAGAAGCAGAAGGAGAAGTAGGAGAAGCAGAAGAAGAAGAAGCAGGAGAAGCAGAAACAGAAGAAACAGAAGGAGAAGAGCAGAAGCAGAAGGAGAAGCAGAAGGAGAAGCAGAAGAAGCAGAAGCTGAAGCAGAAGAAGAAGAAACAGAAAAAGCAGAAGAAGCAGAAGAAGAAGCAGCAGGAGAAGCAGAAGAAGAAGAAGCAGAAGGAGAAAGAGAAGGATTAGGATTTGGAGAAACAGAAGGATAAGCAGAAGCAGAAAGAGAAGGAGAAGGAGAAGCAGGAGAAGCAGAAGAAGTAGAAACAGGAGAAGCAGAAGCAGAATGAAAAGCAGAAGAAGGAGAAATTGAAACAGAAGAAGATGCAGAAGGAGAAGCAGAAGCAGAAGCAGAAGTAGAAGCAGAAGGAGAAGCATAAAGAGAAACAGAAGGAGAAGCAGGAGAACAGAAGCAGGAGAAGCAGAATGAAAAGAAATAGAAGAAGGATAAAAAGCAGAAGCAGAAAGAGAAGCAGAAACAGAAGGAGAAGCAGAAATAGAAGCAGAAGAAGCTGAAGAAGCAGAAGCAGAACCTGAAGCAGAAGGATAAGCAGGAGAAGCAGAAGAAGCAGAATCTGGAGAAGAAGGAGAACCAGAAGGAGAAGCAGAAGCAGAAAGAGAATCAAAAGCAGAAGGAGAAGCAGAAGAAACAGAAGAAGAAGAAGCAGTAGCAGTGGTAGCAGAAGTAGAAGGAGAAGCAGAAGGAAAAGCAGAAGAACAATAAGCTGAAGGGAAACAGAAGGAGAAGCAGTAGGAGAATAAGAAGGAAAAGCAGAAGAAGGAGAAGCAGAAGCAGAAGAAGATGCAGAAGGAGAAGCAGAAGAAGCAGAAGCAGAACGAGAAGCAGGAAAAGCAGAAGAAGCAGAAGCAAAAGAAGGAGAAGGAGAAGCAGAGGCAGAAGAAGAAGCATAAGGAGAAGCACAAGCAGAAGGAGATGCAGAAGGAGAAGCAGGAGAAGCAGAAGAAGCAGAAGATGAAGGAGAAGCAGAAGTAGGAGAAGGAGAAGGAGGAGAAGCAGAAGCAGAAGCAGAAGCGGAATGAGAAGCAGAAAGAGAAGCAGGAGAAGCACAAGAAGCAGAAGCAGGAGAAGCCGAAAGAGAAGAAGCAGAAGAAGCAGAATCAGAAGCAGAATTAGAAGCAGAAGCAGAACGAGAAGCAGCAGAAGAAGTAGAACCAGAAATTCAGGCAGGACAAACAGAAGAAGGAGAAGCAGAAGCAGAAGGAGAAGCAATAAGAGAAGCAGTAGGAGAAGTAGAAGAAGCAGCAGAAGGAGAAGCAGCAGAAGAAGCATAAAAACAAGCAGGAGAAGCAGAAGCAGAAAGAGAAGTAGAAGCAGAAGAAGCAGAAGCAGAAGAAGAAGCAGTAGAAGCACAAGAAGCAGAAGCAGGAGAAGCAGAAGCAGAAGATAAAGAAGAAGCATAAGAAGCAGAAGCAGAGGGAGATACAGAAGATGGAGAAAGTCAGCAGAATGTGAAGCAGATGGAGATGCAGAAGCTGAAAGAGAAGCAGAAAC
>NW_012301254.1:0-3382 GCF_000151885.1 Dipodomys ordii | reverse complement strand
TGTGTCCTCGCTGTGTCCCGCTCTGACCTTGCTGTGTCCCCCACTGTGTGCCGCTGTCTCCTCGCTGTGTTCCCCGCTGTGTCCCGCGGTGTCGTTTTGTGTCACGCTGTTTCCCCGCTGTGTCCCTGTTGTGTCCCTCTGTGTACCTCGCTGTGTCCAGCTTTGTCCCCGCTGTGTCTCGCTTTGTCCCACACTGTGTCCCGCAATGTCCCCTGCTGTGTCCCGCTGTGTCCCCTGCTCTGTCCTCTGCTGTGTCCCCCGCTGAGTTCCGCTCTGTCCCTCGCTGTGTCCTGCTGTATCATGCTTTGTCCCGCTGTGTTCCGCTGTATACCCAGCTGTGTCCTTGTTGTGTCCCCGCTTTGTCCTGCTCTTTCCTCACTTTGTCCCCTGCTCTGTCCTGCTGTGTCCCCCGTTGTGTCCCCCGCTGTGTCCCACTGTGTCCCGCTGTGTCCCGCTGTGCCCCCACTGTGTCCCGTTGTGTCCACAGATGTGTACCACACTGTGTAACGCTGTGTCCCCGCTGTATCGACGCTGTGTCCCACTGGGTCCCGCTGTGTCCTCGCTGTTTTCCCCGCTGTGTCCCTCTGTGTCCTCGCTGGGTCCCCCTCTGTGTCCCGCTGTGTCCCCCGCTGTGTCCCGCTGTGTCCCGCTCTGTCCCTGCTGTGTGCCGCTGTGCCCTGCTGTGTCCTCGCTGTGTCCCCCGCTGTCTCCCGCTCTGTCCCTCACTGTGTCTCACGATTTGTCCTCGCTTTGTCCCACTGTGTCCCGCTGTGTCCCGCTGTGCCCCCACTGTGTCCCCTTGTGTCCACAGATGTGTACCACACTGTGTAACGCTGTATCCCCGCTCTATCGACGCTGTGTCCCGCTGGGTCCCGCTGTGTCCTCGCTGTGTTCCCTGCTGTGTCCCGCTGTGTCCCCCGGTGTGTCCCCCGCTGTTTTCCTCTCTGTGTCCCCCGCTGTGTCCTGCTGTGTCTTCGCTGGGCCCCCCGCTGTTTCCCAGTGGGTCCCCCGCTGTGTCCCGCTGTGTCCCCTGCTGTGTCCCGCAGTGTCCCCTGCTGTGTCCCCCGCTGTGTCCTCGCTGTGTCCCCCGCTGTGTCCCGCTGTGTCCTCGCTGTGTCCCGCTCTGTCTCCCCCTTTCCCCGCTGTGTCCCGCTGTGTCCCCTGGTGTCCCGCTTTGTCCCCCGCTGTGTCCCCCGCTGAGTTCCCGCTGTGTCCCCACGTTGTCCCGCTCTGTCCTCCCTGTGTCCCCCGCTGTGTCCCGCTGTGTCCCCTGCTGTGTCCCGCTGTGTCTACTGCTTTGTTCCTGCTGTGTCCCTCTGTGTCCAGCTGTGTCCCCCTGTGTCCTCACTGTGTCCCACGCTGTGTTCCGCTGAGTCCCTGCTGTGTCCCCCGATGTGCCCCGTTGTGTCCCCAGCTGTGTACCCCGCTGTGGCCCACTGTGTCCCCGCTGTATCGACGCTGTGTCCCGCTGTGTCCCACTGTGTCCTCGCTGTGTCCCCCGCTGTCTCCCGCTCTGTCCCACGCTGTGTCTCACGCTTTGTCCCAGCTGTGTCCCACTGTGTTCCACTGTTTCCTGCTGTGCCCCCACTATGTCCCGTTGTGTCCCCAGCTGTGTACCACGCTGTGTAACGCTGTGTCCCCGCTGTATCGACGCTGTGTCCCGCTGGGTCCCGCTGTGTCCTCGCTGTGTTCCCCGCTGTGTCACGCAGTATCCCCCACTGTGTCCCCCGCTGTGTCCTCGCTGTGTCCCCCGCTGTGTCCCGCTGTGTCCTCACTGGGTCCCCCGCTGTGTCCCGCTTTGTCCCCTGCTGAGTCCCGCTGGGTCCCACTGGGTCCCGCTCTGTCCCTGCTGTGTCCCGCTGTGTCCTGCTGTGTCCTCGCTGTGTCCCCCGCTGTCTCCTGCTCTGTCCCCCGCTACGCCTCATGATTTGCCTCGCTATGTCCCACTGTGTCCCGCTCTGCCCCCACTGTGTCCCGTTGTGTCCACAGATGTGAACCACGCTGTGTAACGCTGTATCCCTGCTGTATCGACGCTGTGTCCCGCTGGGTCCCGCTGTGTCCTCGCTGTGTTCCCCGCTGTGTCCCGCAGTGTCCCCCGCTGTGTCCCCCACTGTGTCCTCGCTGTGTCCCCCACTGTGTCCCGATGTGTCCTCGCTGGGTCCTCCGCTGTGTCCCGCTGTGTCCCCCGCTGTGTCCCGCTGTGTCCCGCTCTGTCCCGCTCTGTCCCTGCTGTGTCCCGCTGTGTACTGCTGTGTCCTCGCTGTTTCCCTCGCTGTCTCCCGCTCTGTCCCCCGCTTTGTCTCACGATTTGTCCTCGCTGTGTCCCACTGTGTCCCGCTCTGTCCCGCTGTGCCCCCACTGTGTCCCGTTGTGTCCACAGATGTGTACCACGCTGTGTAAGGCTGTATCCTAGCTGTATCTACGCTGTGTCCCGCTGGGTCCCGCTGGGTCCTCGCTGGGTCCACTGCTGTGTCCCGCTGTTTCCACCGCTGTGTCCCGCTGTGTCCCCCGCTCTTTCCCCCTGTGTCCACCGCTGTGTCCCGCTGTTTCCCCCGCTATGTCCCGCTGTGTCCTCGCTGTTTCCCCCGCTGTCTCCCGCTCTGTCCCCCGCTGTGTCTCACGATTTGTCCTCGCTGTGTCCCACTGTGTCCCGGCGTGTCCCGCTGTGCCCCCACTGTGTCCCGTTGTGTCCACAGATGTGTACCACGCTGTGTAAGGCTGTATCCCAGCTGTATCGACGCTGTGTCCCGCTGTGTCCCGCTGGGTCCTCGCTGGGTCCACCGCTGTGTCCCGCTGTTTCCACCGCTGTGTCCCGCTGTGTCCCCCGCTCTCTCCCCCTGTGTCCACCGCTGTGTCCCGCTGTTTCCCCGGCTGTGTCCCGCTGTGTCCTCGCTGTGTCCCCCGCTGTCTCCCGCTCTGTCCCCCGCTGTGTCTCACGCTTTGTCCCCGCTGTGTCCCACTGTGTTCCGCTGTGTCCCGCTGTGCCCCCACTGTGTCCCGTTGTGTCCACAGCTGTGTACCACGCTGTGTAACGCTGTGTCCCTGCAGTATCTACGCTGTATCCCGCTGTGTCCCGCTGTGTCCTCGCTGTGTTCACGGCTGTGTCCCGCAGTGTCCCCCGCTGTGTCCCCCGCTGTGTCCTCGCTGTGTTCCCCGCTGTGTCCCGCTGTGTCCCGCTCTGTCCCCGCTGTGTCCCGCTGTGCCCTGCTGTGTCCTCCCTGTGTCCCCCGCTGTCTTCCGCTCTGTCCCCCGCTGTATCTCACGATTTGTCTTTCGCTTTGTCCCACTGTGTCCTGCTGTGTCCTGCTGTGCCCCCACTGTGTCCCCTTAGTGTCCACAGATGTGTACCACACTGGTGTAACGCTGTATCCCGCCTGTATCC
>NW_012301253.1:0-3382 GCF_000151885.1 Dipodomys ordii | reverse complement strand
GAAGAAGAAGAAGAAGAAGAAGAAGAAGAAGAAGGAGAAGAAGAAGGAGGAGAAGCATAAGGAGAAGCAGTAGAAGCAGAAGAAGCAGAAGCAGGAGAAGCAGAAGCAGAAGAAAAGTAATAAGCATAAGAAGCAGAATCATTGGAAGAAGGAGAAGGAGCAACAGAAAGAGAAGCAGAAGGAGAATCAGAAGGAGAAGCAGAAGAAGCAGCAGAAGGAGAAGCAGAAGCAGCAGAAGATGCAGAAGGAGAAGCAGGAGAAGCAGGAGAAGCAGAAGAAGCAGAAGCAGAAGGAGAAGCAGAAGTAGGAGAAGAAGAAGGAGAAGGAAGGGCAGCAGAAGCAATAGGAAAAGCATTAGGAGAAGCAGAAGCAGAATGAGAAGCAGAAAGAGAAGCACTAGAAGCAGAAGAAGCAGGAAAATCATAAGCAGAAGAAATAGAAGGAGAAGAAGAAGAAGAAGAACAAGAAGAAGAAGAAGAAGAAGAAGAAGAAGAAGAAGAAGAAGAAGAAGAAGAAGAAGAAGAAGAAGAAGAAGAAGCATCAGCATAAGGAGAAGCATAAGGAGAAGCATAAGGAGAAGCATAAAGAAAAGCAGTAGAAGCAGTAGAAGCAGAAGCAGGAGAAGCAGAAACAGAAGAAAAAGAATTAGCAAAAGAAGCAGAAGCAGAAGCAGTGGGAGAAGCAGAAGAAGGAGAAGGAGCAGCAGAAGGAGAAGCAGAAGCAGAAAGTGTAGCAGAAACAGAAGGAGAACAAGAAGGAAAAACAGGAGAATCAGAAGAAGCAGAAGTAGATGCAGAAAGAGGAGAAGAAGGAGAAGCAGAAGTAGAGTCAGAAGAAACAGAAGAAGAAGAAGAAGAAGAAGAAACAGAAGCAAAAGAAACAGAAGAAGGAGAAGAGCAGAAGCAGAAGGAGAAGCAGAAGCAGAAGGAGAAGGAGAAAGAGAAGCAGTAGAAGCAGGAGAAGCAGAAGCAGAAGAAACAGGAGAAGCCTAAGAAGTAGAAGCAGAATCTGAAGCAGAAGGAGAAACAGAAGAAGCATAATCTGAAGCAGAAGCAGAAGAAACAGAAATAGTAGAATAAGCAGAAGCAGAAGCAGCAGGAGAAGCAGAAGGAGAAGGCTAAAGAGAAGGTTAGGAGTAGGATAAGCAGAAGCAGAAAGAGTCGCAGAAGGAGAAGCAGCACGAGAAGTAGGAGAAGCAGGAGAAGCAGAAGCAGGAGAAGGAGAAGAAACAGAAGACGCAGAAGCAGAATGAGCAGCAGAAGGAGAAATTGAAGCAGAAGCAGAAGCAGAAGAAGAAGGAGAAGCAGAAGAAGTAGAAGGAGAAGGAGAAGCAGAAAGAGAAGCAGAACGAGAAGCAGGAGAAGCAGAAACAGGAGAAGCAAAAGCAGAAGAAACAGAAGAAGGAGAAGAAGCAGAAGAAGAAGGAGAAGAAGAAACAGAAGGAAAAGCAGAAAGAGAAGCAGGAGAAGCAGAAGAAGCAGGAGCAGGAGAAGCAGAAGCAGAAGAAGCCGAAGAAGCAGAAGCAGAACCTGAAGCAAAAGGAGAAGCAGGAGAAGCAGAAGAAGCAGAAGCAGGAGAAGCAGAAGCAGAAAGAGAAGCAAAAGCAGAAGGAAAAGCATAAGGAAAAGCAGAAGAAACAGAAGAAGCCGAGGCAGTTGCAGAAGAAGCAGAAGATGCAGAAGCAGAAGGAGAAGCAGAATGAAAAGCAGAATAACGAGAAGGAGAAGGAGAAACAGAAGGAGAAGCAGAAAGAGAAGCAGAAGAAGGAGCAGGAGAAGGAAAAGCAGCAGGAGAAGCAGAAACAGCAGCAGAAGGAGGGGCAGGAGATGCAGAAACAGGAGAAGCAGAAGCAGAAGAAACAGGAGAAGGACAAGAAGCAGAAGCAGAAGGATAAGCAGAAACAAAAGGAGAAGCAGAAAGAGAAGGAGGGGAAGCAGAAGAAGCAGAAGCAGGAGAAGCATAAGCAGAAGAAACAGGTGAAGCCGAAGAAGCAGAAGCAGAATCTGAAGCAGAAGGAGAAACAGAAAAAGCACATTCTGAAGAAGAAGAAACAGAAATATTAGAATAAGCAGAAGCAGAAGCAGCAGGAGAAGCAGAAGAAGAAGACGGAGAAGGCGAGAGAGAAGGATTAGCAGTACGAGAAGCAAAAGGATAAGCAGAAGCAGAAAGAGACACAGAAGGAAAAGCAGCACAAGAAGTAGGAGAAGCAGGAGAAGCAGAAGCAGGAGAAGCAGAAGAAACAGAAGACGGAGAAGCAGAATGAGAAGCAGAAGGAGAAATTGAAGCAGAAGCAGAAGGAGAAGCAGAAGCAGAAGGAGAAGCAGAAGAAGGAGAAGGAGAAGCAGAAAGAAAAGCCGAAAGAGAAGCAGAACGAGAAGCAGGAGAAGCAGAAGCAGGAGAAGCAGAAGCAGAAGAAACAGAAGAAGGAGAAGAAGCAGAAGCAGAAGGAGAAGCAGAAGCAGAAAGAGAAGCAAAAGCAGAAGGAGAAGCAGAAGGAGAAGCAGAAGAAACAGAAAGAGTAGCAGAAGAAGCTGAAGATGTAGAAGCAGAAAAAGAAGCACAATAAATAGCAGAAGAACGAGAAGGAGAAGGAGAAACAAAAGGAGAAGCAGAAGGAGAAGCAGAAAGAGAATCAGGAAAAGCAGAAGAAACAGAAGCAGACGGAGAAGTAGGAGAAGGAGAAGGAGAAGCAGAAGCAAAAGAAGAATCACAAGGAAAAGCACAAGCAGAAGGAGATGCAGAAGGAGAAGCAGGAGAAGGAGAAGAAGCAGAAGCAGAAGGAGAAGAACTAAAGAGAAGAAGCAGAAGCAGAAGAAGCAGAAGCAGAAGTAGAAAGAGAAGCCGACTAAGAGAAGCCGAACGAGAAGAAGAGAAGCAGAAGAAGCAGAAGCGGGAGAGGCAGAAGAATAAGAAACAGAAGAAGGAGAAGGAGCAGAAGCAGAAAGAGAAGCACAAGGAGAAGCAGAAAAAGAAGGAGAAGCAGAAAGAGAAGGAGGAGAAGCAGAAGAAGCAGAAGCAGGAGAAGCAGAAGAATAAGAATCCGAAGAAGCAGAAGCAGAACCTGAAGCAGAAGGAGAAGCAGAAGAAGCAGTATCTGTAGAAGCAGAATGACAAGCTGACGGAGAAGCAGAAGCAGAAAGAGAATCAAAACAGAAGGAGAAGCAGAAGAAACAGAAGAAGCTTAATCAGTATCAGTTACAGCAGAAGGAGAAGCAGAAGCCTCGCAGGAGGACACGAACGATAAAGCGAAGCAGCACCTTAAGGAGAATGAGAATTAGAAGGGTATGCAGACCACGCAGAAGGAGAATCAGAATCAGAAACAAAAGCAGAAGAAGCAGCACAAGGAGATGCAGAAGCATATGAAGAAACATATCGAGAAGCT
>NW_012301252.1:0-3382 GCF_000151885.1 Dipodomys ordii | reverse complement strand
CATTTCCGCTCTGTCTCCCCCTTGTCCACCACTGTGTCCCGCTGTGTCCCGTGTGTGCCTCGCTTTGTCCCACACAGTGTCCCCCGGTGATTCCCCGCTGTGTCCATGCAGTGTCCCGCTGTGTCCTCCCTGTGTCCCTCATGTGTCCCTGCTGTTTCCCCGCTGTGTCGCGCTTTGTCCCGCTGTGTACTGCTGTGTCCCCTGCTGAGTCCCGCTGTGTCCCCGCTGTGTCCCTGCTGTTTCCCCGCTGTGTACCGCTGTGTACTGCTCTGTCCCCGCTGAGTCCATCTGTGTCCCCGCTGTGTCCCGCTGTGTCCCAACTGTATCGACGCTGTGTCCCGCTGGGTCCCGCTGTGTCCTCGCTGTGTATCCCGCTGTGTCCCGCTGTGTACCCCTCTGTGTCTCCCTATGTGTCTCGCTCTGTCCCCCGCTGTGTTCCCCGCTGTGTCCCGCTGTGTCCCGCTGTGTCCCACGGTGTCATTGCTGTTTCCCACGCTGTGTTCCGCTGGGTCCTCGCTGGGTCCCCCGATATGTCCCGTTGTGTCCCCAGATGTGTACCCCGCTGTGTCCTGCTGTGTCCCCTCTGTATCAACGCTGTGTCCCGCTGTGTCCCGCTGAGTCCTCGATGTGTTCCCCGCTGTGTCCCGCTGTGTACCCCTCTGTGTCCCCCTCTGTGTCCCGCTGTGTCCCCCGCTGTGTCCCGCTGTGTCCCGCTGTGTCCCGCTGTGTCCCCCGCTGTGTCCCTGCTGTGTCCCCGCTGTGTCCCGCTGTGTACTGCTGTGTCACCGCTGAGTCCCGCTGTGTCCCCGCTGTGTCCCGCTGTGTCCCCCCTTTTTCCCCCGCTGTGTCCCACTGTGTCCCGCTGTGTCCCCCGCTGTGTCCCCCGCTGTGTCCCGCTGTGTCCTCACTGTGTCCCCTGCTTTGTCCTGCTGTGTCCCCCACTGAGTCCCGCTGTGTCCCGCTGTGTCCGTGCTGTGACCCTCAGTGTCCCGGTGAGTCCCTGTTGTGGCCCCGCTGTGTCCCGCTGTGTATACCTCGCTGTGTCCAGCTTTGTCCCCGCTGTGCCCCACGCTCTGTCGCCCACTGTGTTCCACTGTGTCCCCCACTCTGTCCCGCTGTGTCCCTCTGTGTCCCCCGCTGTGTCCCGCTGTGTCCCTGCAGGTTCACCGCTGTTTCCCGCTGTGTCCCGCTGTGTTCCGTGGTGTCCCGCTTTGTCCCCCGCTGTGTCCCCCGCTGAGTCCCCGCTGTGTCACCGCTGTGTCCCGCTGTGTCCTCAATGTGACCCCCGCTGTCTCCCGCTCTGTCCCCCGCTGTGTCTCACGTTTTGTCCCATCTGTGTCCCACTGTGTCCCGCTGTGTCCCGCTGTGTCCCCCACTGTGTCCCTTTGTGTCCCCAGTTGTGTAACCCGCTGTGTAACGCTGTGTCCCCGCTGCATAGACGCTGTATCCCGCTGCGTCCAGCTGTGTCCTCGCTGTGTTCCCCATTGTGTACCGCTGTGTCCCGCGCTATGTCCCCCGCTGTGTCCTGCTGTGTCCCCCGCTGTGTCCCGTTGTGTCCCGCTGTGCCCCCCACTGTGTCCCCGCTGTGTCCCAATGTGTCCTCGCTGTGTCCCCCACTGTGTCCCGCTGTGTCCCCCCTTTATCCCACGCTGTGTCCCACTGTGGCCCCCGCTGTGTCCCCCCCTGTGTCCTCCGCTGTGTCCTGCTGTGTACCCCGCTGTGTCCTGCTATGTTCCCGCAGTGTCCCCGCTGTATCCCACTGTGTCCCGCTGTGTCCCGTGCTATCCCGCTTTGTCCCCCGCGGTGTTCCCCGGTGAGTCCCCACTGTGTCCCCTCTGTGTCCCGCTGTGTCCTCCCTGTGTCCCCCGCTGTGTCCCGCTGTGTTCCCCGCTGGGTCCCGCTGTGTCTACTGCTGTGTCCCCGCTGTGTCCCGCTGTGTCCCGCTGTGTCCCCACTGTGTACCCGCTGTGTCCCGCTATGTACCGCTATGTACTCTGTTGTGTCCAGCTGTGTCCCGCTGTGTCCCCTCTGTGTCCCCTCTCTGTCTCCGCTGTCCCCCAATGTGTCCCCCGCTGTGTCCCGCTGTGTCCCACTGTGTCCTCCGCTTTTCCCGCTGTGTCCCCACAGTGTCCCCGCTGTGTCCTGTTGTGTCCCCCGCTGTATCCCTCTGTGTCCACTGCTGTGTCCTCGCTGTGTCCCACTTTTTCCCCCGCTGTGTCCCACTGTGTCCTCGCTGTGTCCCCCACTTTGTCCTGCTGTGTCCTCGCTGTGTCCCCCGCTTTGTCCTGCTGTGTCCCCAGCTGAGTCCCGCTGTGTCGCGCTGTGTCCGTGCTGTGACCCTCAGTGTCCCAGTGTGTCCCCGCTGTGTCCCCGCTGTGTCCCGCTGTGTATACCCCGCTGTGTCCAGCTTTTTCCCCTCTGTGTCTCGCTGTGTCCCACGCTCTGTCACCCACTGTGTTCCACTGTGTCCCCCGCTCTGTCCCGCTGTGTCCTTCTGTGTCCCCCGCTGTGTCCCGCTGTGTCCCTGCAGGGTCACCGCTTTTTCCCGCTGTGTCCCGCTGTGTCCCGCTGTGTTCCGTGGTGTCCCGCTTTGTCCCCCGCTGTGTCCCCCACTGAGTCCCCGCTGTGTCCCCGCTGTGTCCCGCTGTGTCCTCGCTGTGACCCCCGCTGTCTCCCGCTCTGTCCCCCCCTGTGTCTCACGCTTTGTCCCGTCTGTGTCCCACTGTGTCCCGCTGTGTCCCGCTGTGTCCCCCACTGTGTCCCTTTGTGTCCCCAGCTGTGTAACCTGCTGTGTAACGCTGTGTCCCCGCTGTATAGACGCTGTGTCCCGCTGGGTCCCGCTGTGTCCTCGCTGTGTTCCCCATTGTGTACCTCTCTGTCCCGCGCTGTGTCCCCCACTGTGTCCTGCTGTGTCCGCCGCTGAGTCCCGAGGTGTCCCGCTGTGTCCCCCGCTGTGTCCCTGCTGTGTCCCTGTTGTGTCACCGCTGTGTCCCGCTGTGTCCCGCTATGTCCTTCTGTGTCCCGCTGTGACCCTGCTCACTCCCCCTGTATCCCCGCTTTGTCCCGCTGTGTCGTCGCTCTGTCCCCCGCTGTGTCCCGCTGAGTACCCCACTGTGTCCCACTTTGTCCCGCTCAGTCCCCGCTGTGTCCCGATGAGGCCCGCTGAGACCCTGCTGTGTCCCGCTGGGGTACCCCGTTGTGTCCAGCTGTGTCACCACTGAGACCCGCAGAGTACTCTCACTGACTCCACTGTCCGCAACTTGTCATTCCTTGAGACCCCGCTGAAGTACTGGGTTGTACATGACTTAAACTCACTGCGTGCCACAGGTTACCAATAAAGTACACATAATGGGACTGTGAGACCCATTCCTAAATTCCCCAC
>NW_012301251.1:0-3382 GCF_000151885.1 Dipodomys ordii | reverse complement strand
TCAAGCGGGACACAGTGGGGACACAGCAGTAGACACAGCGGGACACAGCGAGTTACACAGCGGGGACACAGCGGGGACACAGCGGCACCCAGCAGGACACAGCGGGGCACACAGCGGGACACAGCGGGACACAGCTTGGGACACAGCGGGAACACAGCAGGACACAGCCGGGGACACAAAGAGGACACAGCGGGACACAGCGGGACACAGCGTGGGACAAAGCGGGAGATAGCAGAGGACACAGCGAGGACACAGCGGGACACAGTGGCGACACATAGAGGACTCAGCGGGGGACACAGTGGGGGACAGAGCGGGACCCAGCAGGACCCAGCAGGGACAAAGCGTGAGACACAGCGGTGGACAGAGCGGGAGACAGAGGCGAAAACAGCGAGGAAACAGCGGGACACAGCGGGGACACAGAGGTGGCTCAGGGAGGCCACAGCGGGGGACAAAGCGGGACACCACGGAACACAGCGGGACACAGCGTGAAACAGCGGTGAACCTGCGGGGACACAGCGGGACACAGCGGGGGACACAGCGTGACACAGCGGGGACACAGCGGGGACACTGCGGGACCCAGCAGGACACAGCGGGACACAGCAGGACACAGCGGGGGACACAGCGGGACACAGCGGAGGACACAGCAGGACACAGCGGGGACAGAGAGGGGACTCAGCAGGGGACATAGTGGGGGACAAATCGGGACACCACAGGACACAGTGGGACACAGCGGGACACAGCGGGGACACTGCGGGGACACAGCGGGACAAAGCGGGGGACTCAGCGGGACTCAGCGGGACACAGCAGGACCCAGGGGGGAAACAGCGGGGACAGAGTGGGACACAGCGAGGACACAGCGGGACACAGCGGGACACTGTGGGACACAGCGGGGGACACAGCGGGATACAGCGGGGGACACAGGGAGGACACAACGGAACACAGCATGGGACAAAGCGAGGACACAGCGGGAAACAGCGAGACACAGCGGAACCCAGCGGGGACCCAGCAGTGGACACAGCGGGACACAGCGGGGAACAAAGCGGGACACCACGGAACACAGCAGGACACAGCGTGAAACAGCGGTGAACCTGCGGGGACACAGCGGGACACAGCGGGGGACCCAGCGGAACCCAGCGGGACACAGGGGGGACACAGCCGGACACAGCAGGGACACAGCGGGGACCCAGCGGGACCCAGCAGGACACAGCGGGGGACACAGCGGGACAAAGTGGGACACAGCGGGGGACACTGCAGGGACACAGTGGGACACAGTAGGACACCACGTGGGACAAAGCGGGAAACATCGGAGGACACAGCGAGGACACAGCTGGACACAGCGGGCCACACAGCGGGACACAGCGGGACACAGCTTGGGACACAGCGGGAACACAGCAGGGACACAGAGGGGACTCAGCAGGGGACATAGAGGGGAAAAAGCGGGACACCACGGGACACAGTAGGACACAGCGGGACACAGCGGGGACACTGCGGGACACAGCCGGGGGACACAGCGGTGGACAGCGGGGGAAAGAGAAGGGACACAGCGGGACACAGAGGGGACACAGCTGGACACAGAAGGGTACACAGCGGGGCACAGCGGACACACAACAGGGACAGAGCTGGACACAGAGGGACACAGAGGGGACAGAGCGTGACACAGCTGGACACAGCGGGACACAGCGGGGAACACAGGGAGGACATAGCGGGACCCAGCGGGACCCAGCGCCGTTACAGCGGGGACACAGCGGGACATAGCGGGGTGCACAGCTGGGGACACAACGGGACACTCGGGGGACACAGCGAGGACACAGCGGGACACAGCGGGACACAGCGGGACACAGCGGAGACACTGCAGGAACATAGTGGGACACAGCGGCGACACAGATGGGACTCAGCGGGAACAAAGCGGGGGACACAGCGGGACACAGCGGGACACAGCTAGGGACACAGCGGGGACAAAGCGGCAGACAGCCAGGGACACAGCGAGGACACAGCGGGACACAGCGGCGACATAGATGGGACTCAGCGGGACAAAGCGGGGGACACAGCGGGACACAGCGGGACACAGCGGGGGACACAGCGGGGGACAGCGGAGACAGAGAGGGGCCAAAGCGAGACACAACGGTGACACAGCTGGACACAACAGAGTACACAACGGGACATAGCGGGCACACAGCGGGGACACAGCGGGACATAGCGGGACAAAGCGGAACACAGCGGGTGTCACAGCGGGACACAGCAGGGGACCCAGCGAGGACACAGCGGGACACAGCAGGAGACACAGCTGCGGACACAGCGGGACACAGCGGGGAACACATCGAGGACACAGCGGGACCCAGCAGGAGACAGCGTCGATACAGCAGGGACACAGCGTGACACAGCGGGACACAGCGGGACGCAGCTGGGGACACAGCGGGGACACAGTGGGACACAGCGGAACACAGCGAGGGACAAAGCGGGAGACAGAGGGGGACACAGCGAGGACACAGGGGGACACAGCGGCGACACAGAGGGGACTCACCGGGGGACACAGCGTGGGACAAAGTGGGACACCACGGGACAAAGTGTTACACAGCGGGACACAGCGGGGACACTGCGGGACACAGAAGGACAAAGCGGGGGACACAGCGGGACACAGCGGGCCACAGCGGGGGACCCAGCGGGGGACAGCGGAGACAGAGAGTGGCCACAGCGAGACACAGCGGTGACACAACTGGACACAGCGGGATACACAGCGGGACAGAGCGGGCACACAGCGGGGACACAGCGGGACACAGCGGGACACAGCGGGGACACAGTGGGACACAGCGGGACAAAGCGGTAGACACAGCGGGACACAGCAGGCACACAACGGGGACACAGCGGGACACAGCGGGGACAAAGCGGGACACAGCTGGACAAAGCGGGACACAGCGGTGGACACAGCGACACACAGTGGTGGTCCCAGTGAGGACACAGCAGGGACACAGCGAGGACACAGCTGGGGACACAGCGGTGGACACAGCGGGACACAGCGGGGAACACAGCGAGGACACAGCGGGACACAGCGGGACACAGCGTCGATACAGCGGGGACACAGCGTTACACAGCATGGTACACAGCGTGGTACACAGCTGTGGACACAACGGGACACAGTGGCGGCACAGCCGGACACAGCGGTACACAGTGGGACACAGCGGGGACAAAGCGTGAGACACAGCGGGGGACAGAGAGGGGGACAGTAGGGGACTCAGCGAGGACACAGCGGCACACAACGGGACACAGCGTGAAACAGAGGTGAACCTGCGGTGACACAGCGGGACACAGCGGGACACAGCGTGGATACAGCGAGGACACAGCGGCACACAAAGGGACACAGCGGGAAACAGAGGTGAACCTGCGG
>NW_012301250.1:0-3382 GCF_000151885.1 Dipodomys ordii | reverse complement strand
CATGTCCCCCCTGTGTCTCCCGCTGTGTCCTGCTGTGTCCTCGATGTGTCCCCTGCTGTGTCCCGTTGTGTCCCCAGCTGTGTACCCCGCTGTGTCCCTTTGTGTCCCCGCTGTATCGACGCTGTGTCTCGCTGTGTCCCGCTGTGTCCTCGCTGTGTTCCCCGCTGTGTCCCGCTGTATCCCCCGCTGTTTCCCCGCTGTGTCCCTCTATGTACCCCGCTGTGTATAGCTTTGTCTCTGATGTGTCTCCCTGTGTCTCACGCTCTATCCCCCGCTGTGTTCCGCTGTGTCCCCCACTCTGTCCCGCTGTGTCCCGCTGTGTCCCCCGCTGTGTCCCCACAGGGTCACCGCTGTTTCACGCTGTGTCCCGCTGTGTCCGTGGTGTCCCGCTTTGTCCCCCGCTGTGTCCCCAGCTGAGTCCCCGCTGTGTCCCCGCTGTGTCCCGTTGTGTCCTCGCTGTGTCCCCCGCTGTCTCCCGCTCTGTCCCCCGCTGTGTCTCACGCTTTATCCCGTCTGTGTCCCACTCTGTCCCGCTGTGTCCCGCTGTGTCCACCACTGTGTCCCTTTGTGTCCCCAGCTGTGTAACCCGCTGTGTAACGCTGTGAATCCCGCTGTATCGAGGCTGTGTCCCGCTGGGTCCCGCTCTGTCCTTGCTCTGTTATTCGTGGTGTCCCCCTCTGTCCCCCACTGTGTCCCCTGCTCTGTCCTACTGTGTCCTCCGCTGTGTCCCGTTTTGTCCCGCTGTGTCCCACGCTGTGTCCCTGCTGTGTCCCTGCTGTGTCCCAGTTGTGTCACGCTGTGTCCTGCTGTGTCCCGTTGTGTCCCGCTGTAACCCTGCTGAGTCCACCTGTGTCCCGACTGTCCTGCTGTCTCGTCGCTCTGTCCTCTGCTGTGCCCCTCTGTGTCCTCTGCTGTGTCCCGCTGTGTCACTCTGTGTCCCGCTGTATCCCGCTGTGACCCCGCTGAGTCCCCGCTGTGTCCCCGCTGTGTCCCCCGCTGTCTCCCACTCTGTCCCCTGCTGTGTCTCAGGCTTTGTCCCCGCTGTGTCACACTGTGTCCCGCTGTGTCCCGCTGTGCCCACACTGTGTCCCGTTGTGTCCACAGCTGTGTACCACGCTGTGTAACGCTGTGTCCCCGCTTTATCGACGCTGTTCCTCGCTGTGTCCCGCTGTGTCCCCCGATGTGTCCCCCGCTGTGTCCCCAGCTGTGTCCTGCTGTGTCCTCACTGGGTCCCCCGCTGGGTCCCGCTGGGTCCCCCGCTGTGTCCCACTGTGTCCCGCTGTGTCCCGCTCTGTCCCTGCTGTGTCCCGCTGTGTCCCGCTGTGTCCCCCTGTGTGCGTGCTGTGTCCCGCTATGTACTCCGTTGTGTCCAGCTGTTTCACCGCTGTGTCCCCTGCTTTGTCCCGCTTTGTCCCGCTGTGTCCTCGCTGCGTCCCCGGCTGTGTCCCCCTGTGTCCCCCGCTGTGTCCCGCTGTGTCCCGCTCTGTCCCTGCTGTGTCCCGCTGTGCCCTGCTGTGTCCTCGCTGTGTTCCCCACTGTCTCCCGCTCTGTCCTTCGCTGTGTCTCACGATTTGTCCTTGCTTTGTCCCACTGTGTCCCGCTGTGTCCCGCTGTGCCCACACTGTGTTCCCTTGTGTCCACAGATGTGTACCACACTGTGTAATGCTGTATCCCCGCTGTATCGACGCTGTGTCCTGCTGGGTCTCGCTGTGTCCTCGCTGTGTTCCCTGCTGTGTCCCGCAGTGTCCTCACTGGGTCCCCCGCTGGGTCCCGCTGGGTCCCCCGCTGTGTCCCACTGTGTCCCGCTGTGTCCCGCTCTGTCCCTGCTGTGTCCCGCTGTGTCCCCCTGTGTGTGTGCTGTGTCCCGCTATGTACTCCGTTGTGTCCAGCTGTTTCATCGCTGTGTCCCCTGCTTTGTCCCGCTTTGTCCCGCTGTGTCGTCGCTGCGTCTCCCGCTGTGTCCCGCTGTGTCCCCCGCTGTGTCCCGCTGTGTCCCGCTGTGTCCCGCTCTGTCCCTGCTGTGTCCCGCTGTGCCCTGCTGTGTCCTCGCTGTGTCCCCCACTATCTCCCGCTCTGTCCCTCGCTGTGTCTCACGATTTGTCCTTGCTTTGTCCCACTGTGTCCCGCTGTGTCCCGCTGTGTCCCCTTGTGTCCACAGATGTGTACCACACTGTGTAACGCTGTATCCCCGCTGTATCGACGCTGTGTCCCCGCTGTATCGACGCTGTGTCCTCGCTGTGTTCCCTGCTGTGTCCCGCAGTGTCCCCCGCTGTGTCCTGCTGTGTCCCCCACTGTGTCCCGCTGTGTCCTCGCTGTGTCCTGCTCTGTCTCCCCCTTGTCCCCGCTGTGTCCCGCTGTGTCCCGTGGTGTCCCGCTTTGTCCCCCGCTGTGTCCCCCGCTGAGTTCCCGCTGTGTCCCCGCCTTGTCCCGCTCTGTCCTCCCTGTGTCCCCCGCTGTGTCCTGCTGTGTCCCCTGCTGTGTCCCGCTGTGTCTACTGCTTTGTTCCTGCTGTGTCCCTCTGTGTCCCGCTGTGTCCACCTGTGTCCTCACTGTGTCCCACGCTGTGTTCCGCTGAGTCCTTGCTGTGTCCCCCGATGTGCCCCGTTGTGTCCCCAGCTGTGTACCCCGCTGTGGCCCACTGTGTCCCCGCTGTATCGACGCTGTGTCCCGCTGTGTCCCACTGTGTCCTCGCTGTGTCCCCCGCTGTCTCCCGCTCTGTCCCCCGCTGTGTCTCACGCTTTGTCCCAGCTGTGTCCCACTGTGTTCCGCTGTTTCCCGCTGTGCCCCCACTGTGTCCCGTTGTGTCCACAGCTCTGTACCACGCTGTGTAACGCTGTGTACCCGCTGTATCGACGCTGTGTCCCGCTGGGTCCCGCTGTGTCCTCGCTGTGTTCGCCGCTGTGTCCCGCAGTGTCCCCCGCTGTGTCCCCCGCTGTGTCCTCGCTGTGTCCCCCGCTGTGTCCCACTGTGTCCTCGCTGGGTCCCCCGCTGTGTCCCGCTTTGTCCCCACTGTGTCCCGCTGGGTCCCACTGTGTCCCGCTCTGTCCCTGCTGTGTCCTCGCTGTGTCCCCCGCTGTCTCCCGCTCTGTCCCCCACTGTGTCTCACGATTTCTCCTCGCTGTGTCCCACTGTGTCCCGCTCTGTCCCGCTGTGCCCCCACTGTGTCCCCTTGTGTCCACAGATTTGTACCACACTGTGTAACGCTGTATCCCCGCTGTATAGACACTGGGTCCCGCTGGGTCCCGCTGTGTCCTCACTGTGTTCCCTGCTGTGTCCTGCTGTGTCCCCCGGTGTGTCCCCCGCTGTTTTCCTGTCTTTGACCCCCGCTGTGTCCCACTGTGTCCTTGCTGGGCCCCCCGATGTTTCCCGCTGGGTCCCCCGC
>NW_012301249.1:0-3382 GCF_000151885.1 Dipodomys ordii | reverse complement strand
GCTTTACCTGCTTCTCTTTCTGCTTCTCCTTCTGCTTCTCCTTCTGTTTCTCCTTCTCCTTCTTGTTCTTCTGCTTTTCCTTCTGCTTCTCGTTCTGCTTCTGCTACAACTGCTACTGCTTCTACTTCTTCTGTTTCTTCTGCTTCTCCTTCTGATTTTGATTCTCCTTCTGCTTCTGCTTCTCCAGATTCTGCTTCTTCTGCTTCTCCTGCTTCTCCTTCTGCCTGAGGTACTCCTTCTGCTTCTTCGGATTCTTATGCTTCTGCTTCTCCTGCTTCTGATTCTTCTGCTTCCCCTCCTTCTCTTTCAGCTTCCCCTTCTGTTTCTGCTTCTCCTTCTGCTTCTGCTTCTTGTCCTTCTCCTGTTTGTTCTGCTTATGCTTCTCCTGTTTCTGCATCTCCTGCTCCTCCTTCTGCTGCTCTTTCTGCTTCTCCTGCTGCTTTTCCTTCTCCTGCTCCTTCTTCTGCTTCTCTTTCTGCTTCTCCTTCTGTTTCTCCTTCTCCCTCACCTTCTCGTTCTTCTGCTTTTCCTTCTGCTTCTACATCTTCTGCTACTGCCTCTGCTTCTTCTGTTTCTTCTGCTTCTCCTTCTGCTTCTCCTTCTGCTTTTGCTTCTCTTTCTGCTTCTCCTTCTCCTTCTGCTTCTCCAGATTCTGCTTCTTCTGCTTCTACTTCTGCTTCAGGTTCTGCTTCTGCTTCTTCGTCTTCTGCTTCTGCTTCTCCTGCTGCTGCTTCTTCTGCTTCTCCTGCTTCTCTTTCTGCTTTTCCTTCTGTTTCTGCTTCTCCTTCTGCTTTTGCTTCTTCTCCTTCTTCTGTTTCTTCTGTTTCTGCTTCTCCTGCTTCTCGTTCTGCTTCTCTTTCTGCTTCTACTTCTCCTTCTTCTGCTTCTCCTTCTGCTTCTGCTTCTCCTTCTGTTTCAATTTCTCCTTCTGCTTCTCATTCTGCTTCTGCGTCTTCCGTTTCTTCTGCTTCTCTTGCTTCTGCTTCTCCTGCTTCTCCTACTTCTTGTGCTGCTTCTCCTTCTGCGTCTCTTTCTGCTTCAGCTTATCCTTTTGCTTCTCCTACTCCTAATCCTTCTCTTTCGCCTTCTCCTTCTTGTTCTTCTGCTTGTCCTGCTGCTTCTGCTTCTGCTTATTCTACTATTTCTGTTTCTTCTGCTTCTGCTTCAGATTGTGCTTCTTCTGTTTCTCCTTCTGCTTCTGTTTCTCCTTCTGCTTCAGATTCTGCTTCTGCTTCATCGGCTTCTGCTTCTCCTGCTTCTTCTGGTTCTCCTGCTTCTCTTTCTGCTTCTCCTTCTCTTTCTGCTTCTCCTTCTGCTTCTGCTTCTCCTTCTGCTTCTGCTTCTGCTCTTCTCCTTCTTCTGTTTCTTTTGCTTCTGTTTCTTCTGCTGCTTCTTCTTCTGTTTCTTCGGATTCTACTTCTGCTTCTCCTTCTTCTCCTTCTCTTTCTGCTTCTTCTGATTCTCCTGCTTCTCCTTCTTGTTCTCCTTCTGTTTCTGCTTCTCTTTCTGCTTCTGCTTCTCCTTCTGCTGCTCCTTCTCCTTCTCCTTCTTCTGCTTCTCTCACTGCTTCTGCTTCTGCTTCTTTTGCTTATTCTTTTTCTTCTGCTTCAGCTTCTCCTGCTTCTGCTTCTTCTGCTTCTACTGATTCTCCTTATACTTCTCCTTATGCTTCTCCTTATGCTACTCCTTATGCTGCTGCTTTTTTCTTCTTCTTCTTCGTCTTCTTCTTCTTCTCTTTCTTCTGCTTCTGCTTTTCCTGCCTCTTCTGCTTCTACTGCTTCTCTTTCTGCTTCTTGTCCTTCTCCTGTTTCTTCTCCTTCTGCTTCTCCTGCTTCTGCTTCTTCTGCTTTTCTGCTTCTCTTTCTGCTTCTCCTTCTGCTTCTCCTGCTTCTGCTCCTTCACCTTCTTCTGTTTCTTCTTCATCTGCTTCTCCCGCTTGTGCTTCTTCTGCTTCTCCTGCTTCTCGTTCTGCTTCTCTTCGTCGGCTTCTCTTTCTATTTCTGCTTCTGGTTCTTCTGATTCTGATTCTTCTCCTTCTTCTTCTCCTTCTGCTTCTGTGTCTTCTGCATTTCCTACTTCTCCTTCTGCATCTCCTTGTGCTTGTGCTTTTCCTTCTGCTTTAGGTTCTGCTTTTGCTTCTTCGGCTTCTTCTGCTTCTATTTCTGCTTCTCCTTCTGTTAATGCTTCTCTTTCTGCTTCTGCTTCTTCTCCTTCTTCTATTTCTTCTGATTCTGCTTCTCCTGCTTCTGCTTCTCCTGCTTCTCCTTCTGTTTCTCTTTATGCTTCTCCTTCTGCTTCTCCTTCTTCTGCTTCTACTACTGCTTCTG
This sequence comes from Dipodomys ordii, assembly GCF_000151885.1. NCBI lineage: Eukaryota > Metazoa > Chordata > Mammalia > Rodentia > Heteromyidae > Dipodomys > Dipodomys ordii. The sequence continues at coordinate 1,055 of NW_012301249.1, read as the reverse complement.
CTTCTCCTTCTGCATCTACTTCTGTTTCAATTTCTCCTTCTTCTGCTTTTCATTCTGCTTCTGCTTCTCCTGCTTCTGCTTCTTCTGCTTCTCCTGCTTCTCCTTCTCATTCTCCTTCTCTTTCTGCTTCTGCTTATCCTTCTGTTTCTCCTACTCCTAATCCTTCTCTTTCTCCTTCTCCTTCTTCTTCTTCTTCTGCTTCTCCTGCTGCTTCTTCTTCTGCTTCTTCTACTTTTTTCTATTTCTTCTTCTTCTGCTTCAGCTTCTGCTTCTTCTGCTTCTGCTTTTGCTTCTGCTTCTCCGTCTGCTTCTGCTTCTGCTCTTCTCCTTCTTCTGTTTCTTCTGCTTCTGCTTCTCCTGCTTCTCCTTCTTCTGCTTCTCCTACTTCTCCTTCTGGTTCTCCGTCTCAGTCTCCTTCTCCTTCAATTTCTCCTTCTTGTGCTTCTCATTCTGCTTCTGCTTCTTCTGCTTTTCCTGCTTCTCCTTCTGCTTCTGCTTCTTCTGCTTTTCCTTATGCATCTTCTTCTGCTTCTGCTTCTCCTTCTCCTTCTTCTGCTTCTCCTTCTGATTCTCCTTCTGCATCTTCTTCTGCTTTACCTGCTTCTCTTTCTGCTTCTCCTTCTGCTTCTCCTTCTGTTTCTCCTTCTCCTTCTTGTTCTTCTGCTTTTCCTTCTGCTTCTCGTTCTGCTTCTGCTACAACTGCTACTGCTTCTACGTCTTCTGTTTCTTCTGCTTCTCCTTCTGATTTTGATTCTCTTTCTGCTCCTGCTTCTCCTTCTGCTTCTCCTTCTGCTTCTCCAGATTCTGCTTCTTCTGCTTCTCCTGCTTCTCCTTCTGCTTCAGGTTCTGCTTCTGCTTCTTCGGATTCTTATGCTTCTGCTTCTCCTGCTTCTGCTTCTTCTGCTTCCCCTCCTTCTCTTTCTGCTTCTCCTTCTGTTTCTGCTTCTCCTTCTGCTTCTGCTTCTTGTCCTTCTCCTGTTTGTTCTGCTTATGCTTCTCCTGATTCTGCATCTCCTGCTCCTTCTTCTGCTGCTCTTCCTCCTTCTGCTGCTCTT